>NW_022436943.1:41912684-42132066 GCF_009761245.1 Sapajus apella
AAAAAAAAAAAAAAAAAAAAAAAAAAAGTGGAGGTTGCAATCCTACTCTGTGATAAAACAGACTTTAAAACCACAAAGATCAAAAGAGACAGAAGAGCATTACATAACAGTAAAAAGATCAATGCAACAAGAAGAGCTAACTATCCTGAACATGATTTTAAGAAACTTTTTTACAAAAATGTGTAAACTGGACAAGAAAGTAACAAAAACAAAGTAATTCACTGATCTCTCATTTTGTAGAGGGAAACTTTGTATAATCAGTTTCCCTAAATCAGGAGACACTTGGAAACATAAATAAGTCAAAGTTTCAGACAATAAAGTCACAGAGAATTGTATTGTTGTCCTCTGACCCTTACAGAAGCTACATTTTCTCAACAATTGAAGCGAGCTTGCTTTTTATAATTGAAATGTTTTCCTTTGCATGCAGAGTAATGGAGCATAGCAAAATACATGCCGTCAGCTACAACAATCTGTAAATCAACACACATTCCACCGTGTTGCGACTGTGAGAACACATACTCTCACGTGCCAGGAGACAGCCTTTGTCAAAGGAACAGCAGATTCCAATGAATACGGATCAGTCACTAAAAACAGAACTGAGATTGGAAAAAAAAATTCTTATAACAGATAAATGTATTGCTATCATAACGTCAACCGCTTGAATTCAATGAAAACAATATTGGTTAAATTAAGTCTTCCAGATAAAGATGTCAAATGTCGCAAATTCTCTATTACACTGAAGAACAGCTTCAAAATGTGCCTAAACTGAAGAATTAGGATGGCACCATCCTTAAAATCATGTTATAGAATTGTTCGGTCTAAAATCACAAATCTCTAGTTGAACATCAAATTTTGTTTCTTTTGGGTTGCACCTTCCAGGGCCAAATCATTCTAATACAAAGCATCCAGATCATTTCTGTATCTTGCTTCTAATGAAAAGAAAATGTGTTTGCAGAAAATATTCCTAGAATTCTCCCTTATTCACAGCGTACTTTGAAAACTTAACATGGCTGAAAGTGTGAATTTATAACATTTCAGATTTTCTTTGATAGTAAAGCAATAGCGTTACTGGTTCCTTTCTGCCTCAGGTCCTATGTATTTCTGCATTGGATTATGACAGATATGGGCTTTATTTATTTTAGAGACAGGGTCTTGCTCTGTCACTCAGGCTGGAGAGCAATCATAGTTCACTCTAGCCTTGAATTTCTAGGCTCAAGTGATCCACCTGTCTCTGCTTCTTGAGTAACTGGAACTATAGGTGTGTGCCACAACTCCCTTCTTCTTTTTTTTTTTTTTTTTTTTTTTTTTTGGTATAAACAGGGTCTCACTATGTTTATTTGGTTGGTCTCAAAACTTGGCCTAAAGCAATCCTCTCACCTCTGCCTCCCAAAATGCTAGGTTTATAGTTGTGAGCGATCGCGCCCAGACAAGACCTTCATGTAAAAGGTCAACACATTAAAAACTCACAAGGAGTTTTTAGATCTGTGAGAACTCACTTTTTAAATAAGTTAAGTCATAGGATGCATTGCTGGGATTACACACAAACACACAACCTTTGAAGATAATGGAGATGGCTCAAATATCTCCTAAATGTGCTTCTACACAAAACCTTGAGATTTTATTTTCAGTGTCTTCTCATCACTTAGAAATGAATCCACATGATTTTCTAATTTTTAAGATGAAAGTGAGCCTTTCTTGAGCGTGATTTACATTTCCTTCATTTCTTCCTCATAAATTATATGTTAAGCTTAATATTCTGATTTACAGAGTTCAATTCCCTTGTCTTTCTGTAAGAAAAAGGCACATTTCCAAGGTTTTATTCTAAACAATCAACTGCATTTAATTACGAACACCTATTGAACTTAGGGAAGTTAGAGGAGGAGAAAAAAATCACATACTACAGAAAAATAATTTGGTATTACAAAATCATTGAAATTAGAGATAGAAAAGGCTTATTAGGTCATATATCAAAGAAAGTACATGCATTTGACACTCGGATTGAATATGCCAGAGATGTTGGGTCATCCGAGGTACTTCTAAGCTTTTGATAAAGTAAGAGAAAGTGAAAAAGAACATTTAAGGAGCAGAGCCCTTAATAAAAGGCAAGATCGAAATATGAGAGAGAAATACTTAAGATTCAGAGAAAGGGCAGATGGAGAAATAACACTGAAACATTAAGGAGAAAAACTTTTTCAAAGTTTTCTGCATAGAAATGTAAATCATGTGCAATATCCACATTGACAAAATGTCCAGGGACCGGGGCCTGTAAGGGAACTGCTACAGCCAGGGAAGCTAGAGGGGGTCAAAGGTTGAAGGCTGTAACTGTGTGAGTAACACCCCAACCTTTTATCTATGGAATGCCATCTAACCCTCAGAAATTTCTGGCCTTGTTTTCCATCTAGTTAAGAGCAGCAGGCAGCCATAAATATTCTCCTGTGTGTGTTGGGGAGAAAGTGAGGGAGGAGATATGGCAGAAGGGGCTCTGGACTGATCATGTAAAAGCATGAAAGAACAGATGCTGGCATTTACTGAGATAATCAGAGCAGAATTACCCCAAAACATTAAGCATCTTCAGATTCCATCATATGACCTCTGATAACACAAATCCTTGGTAAACCATCATCTTGTTGATCTTTCATTGTTTTTCTTCAGAAAAAAAAAAAAAAAAAAATCTGACGCTAAAAACTAGATGCTTCATGTTGCACAAAATAGAGAAGCCAGCCAGAATACCTACTGAAGTTGGGCAAAAACTTGCTGGTAAGCAATATCTAAAACTTACCCAAATCCCTGTCAAGAGTCTACCCACACAGCCTGCACTGTGAATTGGGTACTAAGCTTCTCTCATGATTTATCACGTATCTTCACACAAACAAGGCATCACAAACATCTGTCTGTGTAGGGAGTGCTGCATCTTCATGACGGCCTCCCAGTTCAGTTTCTTCAAACGCAAGAGTAATTCCTAATTTCAACCAGGTCACTGTTGCAACTGGGCTAATTAAAAACAAAGACAGAGGAATAAAAACATGCCCTGACTTGAGCAAATTGGGCTAATTATCAGTGAAAAGGGGGAATGAAGTCTGCTACACTTTTATAAATATTACATATAGTCTATGTGTTTTTTGTTGTTGTTTGTTTGTTTTTTAAATAAGAGGTAGTCTAGCAGAGTGGGTAAGAGTAGGATTTGGGATTTAAATTCTAGGTGTTTCACTTATTAGCTTGGTAATTTGGAACAAGATCTTAAGCTTTTTTATCTTTAGTTTCTAAAATAAAAAAAAAATAATTATGGTAGTATTTCCTTAACAAGGCAGTCATGAAAATGAGGATTAAGTTTGGTGATCCATATACACTTAGTACCTGCCACACAGAAAGGCCCTAGTAAGAGCTGCCATTATTAAACTAAAAACAAAAACAAAACCAAAACAAAACAGAAGCCTAGTTTCTTAAAATAAATTGTGAATATCTGGAGAACATGACCTTACAGGGTCAACTTGAAAGAACAGGATTTATCATGTCTATCACGACATAATACAATGAAGTGCACTGAGAAATAAATCAGAGGGAGAGGAAGCTCTGGAGAGGCAGGGAAACAACAGAGTCATCCTTGTACAACGAAGAGCCATTAACTTGAATCTAGATGGCTATAGCATTCTTGATGACAAAGATATTTCCATATCTTTGGAACAGAGATAATATATTGCCTTTGGTTTCTAGTAATATAAGTCTCAGTGTCATATGTTTTGACAGATTTTTTTATACCTTTGTTTTTTCTTGAGATGGGGTTTTGCTCTGTCCCCACTGGGGCCGGAGTGCAGTGGTGTGACTGATTCTGGCCCACTGCAAGCCTCCCAAGTAGCTGGGACTACGGGCATATGCTACCATGCCCAGCTAATTTTAAAAACTTTTTGTAGAGATGCAGTCTCACTACGTTGTCTAGGCTGGTCTCGAACTCCTGGGCTCAAGCGATTATCTCACCTTAGTCTCTCAAAGTGCTAGACTTACATACATGAGTCCCCATGCCCAGCTGATTTTTAAAATTTATCTTACTTGGTATCCTCTGAGTTTCTTGGATTTGTACTTTGGTGTCTGCAATAATTTCGCAAAATTCTAGGCCTCCTGAAGAAAGTTCAAATACTTTTTCAGTCTCATTCTTTCTTTTTTCCATCTGGAATTCCAGTTACCCATATGCTAGGCCATTTGATGTGAGGCGTGGCTGAAATGGACTGAGACAGTCCTGATTTTAAAGCACCTCTATTGTTTGCCTGAAAATACAGTCAACATAGATTGAACCCACTTTTTCTTAATTTCCATTTGGAGTTTCTGTTATTAAAAATTTTAGGTAGTGACATACAAACATTAACACCATAAGAGTTACCAAAGGAGTTGTATATATGCAGATTTTATGGGCCAAGTTCTAACTAAATGGCTCTGGTGTGAGGCCTAGGAAAATGTATCTTTAACAAGCACCATGGATGAGGCTGAGAAAGGGTCATCTGGGGATTTTACTTAGAGAAATGTCAGCTCTACAAATCCCTTACTTTTTTTCTACTTACAACACTCTTTATTTTTTATTATTTTTAAGAGATAGGGTCTTGCTGTGTGAGGCCAGGCCTGGTCTTGAACTCCTGGGCTCAAGTAATTCCCCCACCATGACCTCCCAAAGTGTTGGGTCTACAGGCAAGAGCCACCATGCCCAGCCTACAAATGATATCTTTATAAGCTCTTCCTGAACCTGTACTTTCTTTCATTCACCTTAAAATTGTCTTATTTAATTCATGAATAGATTATTCTTATAATTGCAACATAACGGCTAAAACTAAAAACACTGAAAATCCCAAGTGTTGACAAGGATGTAGAGAAACTGGAATTATCCTATACTACTGGTCAAAGTACAAATTAAAATAATCACTTTTGAAAACTGTGGAGTATCCATTAAACTAAATATACGCAAGATCTGACAATTTCATTTCTAAAATGAGTGCTCATTTTCACCAAAAGTCACGTACAAGAAAGTACATGACAGCTTTACTGTAAATAATCCAATGTCCCTCAACAATTGAATGGAGAAACTAAAATATAATTACACAATGGAATATGGTTCAACAATGAACAACCAAAACTATAGTGATAGCACCACCAATGAATCTGATGACGAAATGTTGAGTGAAAAAAGCCAGGTACAAAAAAAAAATAATAATAATAAAACAAAAACAATCTATAGTAGCAGAGGTTAGAATAGTGGTTACCTTGGAAGACATCAACTGGGAAGAAGCATGAGGGAGACGCTGGGGTTCTAGAAATAGTCTACATCTTGATCTGAGTAAGGTTTACATAAGTGTAAGCACATATGTAAAAATGTATTGAGCTGTACCTAAGATTTTTATTCTTTACTATTTATAAGTTATATCAGAAAACAAAGAAAGGAAAGGAAGGGAGGGAGAGAAAAAGGAGGGAGAAAAATAGAAAGAAACGATAAATCATTTTGTCCTAGAATTTGAAGATGTGAACAAGTTTAAAACCCCTTTGGGTCCCTGTCACTAATGGCATCATAGACTTTATGGTGTCCCTTCTCAGCTATCATATTTCCAGCCTATAAAGAAAGCCTAGGTGGAGATAATACTTTCTGTAAATAAATGTTAGCAGTAGGCAGAAATCATATGTGCAAACAGATAACTAGAAAAATACTGTTGACTTTTTTTGGGGTTTTCCCTCTACAGTCATAAAACATATTTTCCATGGAGGATTACAACAAGGTTCAATGACAACAGGAGGCTGGGGGATGTTGATTTAACCAGGTTATATAAACTGGATTGAGTCAAATCTAAGTATGTTCCTCCTACTACAAAAAAGAAGAGTTTTGTTTTTGTTTTGTTTTGTTTTGATGGAGTTTTGCTCTTGTTGCCCAGGCTGAAGTGCAATGGCACAATCTCAGCTCACTGCAACCTCTGACTCCCTCGTTCAAGTGATTTTCCTGCCTCAGCCTCCCAAGTAGCTAGGATTACAGGCACACGCCACCACGTCAGCTAATTTTTGTATTTTTAGTAGAGATGGGCTTTCACCATATTGGCCAGGATAGTCTTGATCTCCTGACCTTGTGATCTGCCCTCCTCAGTCTCCCAAAGTGCTGGGATTACAGGCATGAACCACTGCACCCAGCCAAGAAGAGTCTTAAATAGGATAAATACATAGGACCTTCCCTAACATGCCTGTTTCTAATATTTGTTACCAGGAAATTAGATTCAAACAAATACTATGCATTTTTTAAAAACTATAGTACAAAATATGTAACACATAAGTTACCATCTTAACCATTTTAATTTTAAAAAATTTATTTATTTTTGAGATGGAGTCTTGCTCTGTTGCCCAGGCTGGAGTGCAGTAGCACCATTACAGCTCACTGCAACCTCCCACTCCCGGATTCAAGCGACTCTCCTATCTCAGACTCCCGAGTAGCTGGGATTACAGGTACCCACCATCACACCTGGCTAATTGTTGTATCTTTAGTAGATACGAGGTTTTGCCATGTTGCCTAGCCTGGTCTCAAACTCCTGACCTCAGGTGATCCACCTGCCTCGGCCTCCCAAAGTGTTGGGATTACAGGCATGAGCCACTGTCCCCAGCCTCTTAACCATTTTAAAGTGGACAACTCTGTAGTGTTAACTATATTCATATTATAGTACAACAAATATCCACAATGTGTTCATGTTGCAAAACTGAAACTCTATGTCCATTGGATAACAACTCCCTAGCCCCTGGCCACTACCATTGTACTTTCTGTTTCTTTAAGTTGGATTACACTAGGTACCTCATATAAGTGAAATCATGCAGTATGTGTCTTTTTTGTGACTGGCTTATTTGACTTAGCATAATGTCCTCAAGGTTCATCTATGTTGTAGCATGTAACTGAATTTCCTTCATTTCGAAGCTTAACAATACTCCATTGTGTGTGTGTGTGTGTGTGTGTGTGTGTGTGTGTGTGTGTGAGTAAGAGAGAGAGAGAGAGAGAGACCACATTTTCTTTATCTAGTCATCCACTGATGGACATGTGGGTTACTTTTATATCTTGGCTGTTGTGAATAATGCTGCAATAAACATGGCAAAATCTCAGAAATTACCACTAAAGAACTTATCTAAGTAACAAAAAACTACTTTCCTCCCGAAACTATTGAAATAAAAAAATAAATAAATCTTAATTAAAAAAAAAAACCATGGGTGTACAAATATTTCTTCAAGGTCTTGATTTCAAATCTTTTAAATATATATTCAAGAATGGGAGTGATGGATCATATGGTAATTCTATTTTTAATTTTTTGAGGAACTGCCTACTGATTTCCTTAACAGTTGCACCATTTTACATTCTCAACAGTACACAAAGTTTCCAATTTCTCCACATCCTTGTTGGCACTTGTAATTTTCTGTTTTCAATAGTGGCCATCTTAATGGCTATAAAGTGATGTATCATCAAGGTTTTGATTTTTATTTCTCTAATGATTAGTGGTATTGAGCGTCTTTTCATATGCTGCTAACACTATGCATTCTTAAGGAAAATAAATCATACAATGATCAAATAAACCCAGAGGGGAAAATGTTGGTAGAAGAAGGAGGTTAGCCCTATTTTTGCATTGGAAGAACTATGTATGGACAAATGCCTTAGCCTTTATTTTTAAACTAACCAACTAGGAATCTCCTCCTCCTTGACAAATGTCATTTGGAAGGACAGTCAGTCAAGTGGGTCCAGGGTGATTTTTGGTGACAGTTTCCCACTGCTGCTTCCAGATGATTATTACCCCATTATCATAAACAAGATGGTTTCCCTTTGGTGTTATGCCTTCCTCCAATTGTACCTTTGCCCCTTTTTTCATTTGCCAATTTCTCAGACAGTCACTCACATTCCCTGAGGAACATGGATCACAGACTCATTTTAATCTCAAATCCTACTCTCTATCATACAAATGAGCCTACTGTCTTACTATTACCCATCTTCAACCACTTACCCTCATAGCCATACTCTGGACTTTGTTCTCACTGTGAATTATTCGAGTTCTTAAAGTTGAAACTATTATCACAGCCTCCTATGTGCCCAGCTGTTCTCACTCCAGCTAATCCCGACCTTCAACTTTATCCATGCTCAAGTTCCTTGTACGTCCTCTTTACCCAGGTTTATACATTTCCCTCTGAGTTCACTTTTTCAATCCAGTCCTACACCTAACTCCATACCAGACTCCCTTGATAGTGCCCTCAAATTCAGTGCCTCTTGTATGCGTGCTACAAAAGGCCAGCTAAATGTCAAAGATTACACCATCTGTTTTCTCAATCTACACACCACTGGAGAGAAATTGCACTAGTGTGCAGACTTTTGCCAGTACAAGTTAAGTCATGGTTTCTATCCTCACCTAGATGTCAAACCTGCTCGGCATTCTTTGTGACTTCCCAACTTTGCAACGCTATTCCAAATTCTACAGGATCATCAGCCTCCATATCTAACCACTACCTGCCATCACCTTCAGAGAGAAGTGTTCGACTTTCCCCCTTCTTAATAAGGGTTCTGGAAGAACCAAGGTAGTCTGCTATCTTGGTTCTTCCAACGTAATAAGCTGTTTTTGTTTTAGCAACTCTATTTCATAAAACATCATTCTTATTAAATTTGCTATACAAACTGCTTTTAGTTTTAAAAACTCCATTATTTGCTGATTTAAAACACAGTTCACTCAGTTAACCATGCAGAATTATTTTACTTCAAACAAAGCTCCAAAGGCCATAGTGGCTCAAAGGAACACAGGAAAAGACTCTGCGTCAGAATTTTTAAATTTAATCCCAGCACAGTTATGGCTTCTATATGTGGCCTTTAGCAAGAAATTTCTACTCACTTTGCCTTAGCTCTCCCATTAAAAAGAGCAAAAAAGATATCAATGCTGCTAACTCAACTTAGCTAATTGTTGAAAAAATTATTATTATTTTTTTTGAGATAGATTCCTGCTCTGTCACTCAGGCTGGAATGCAACAGTGCAATCTCGGCTCACTGTAACCTCCGCCTTCTGGGTTCAAGCAATTCTCCTGTCTCAGCCTCCCAAGTTGCTGAGACTACAAGTGCACATGATCATGACTGGCTAAGAAAAATTAAACTATTTATGGGGCCGTTATGAAATGTAAAACCCAAGAAATCAAGATGAAGTTACAAATGGGAAAGGTGTGGCAGGGAGGAAAAATTGTTAATTTTCACTGATACAGGAAGTTAATTTTTCAAGTCAGCCCCCAGCAGGAATGCAATTTATAGGAAAGTAAGTCCTAGTTTTCCACAGTGTTTTGACTACATCATTGAAGAGATAAGTTGCTGAGAACAACTGTTTTTCTGCAATTTTCTTTTTGCTGAAGATGGAGCAATTTCACTGTTCATTCAGCAAGACTGTGTACCTACTTGTCATTCTGGTTTTCAAAGGTTTATCATTTCAACATATGTTATTGAATGTCTCCTATGTCAATTGCTTCATTGCTTTCATCATGGTATGTGTTTGCACCCTGGAGCTGGGGGGAAAGGCGGAAGAGCCAGATGATTCATTAGGATGTGGCAAGGAAATAGGCTGTCTATTAAAATTTATTTACTTTATATCTAAAGAAATAATGTTAGTTGGAAGGTCAGGATGTATTTAAAGTATTCCCAAGAGAGGTGATAAATCCATAGGGTTGAGGTGATAGCAGTTTCGGCAACACTCACTGGCTCCTGATCAGTACTGGGATATACTATTTATATGTACCTGGCTAAATGGCTTATAATATCTAGTTTTGACTAAATTGGCTCACATAAAATAGACACAAAGTTAAAAGAGTTCTTGAAAACCAGTAAGATAATGAAGCTGGGACGTTTCACTCCAAAGTAAAACATTTAATTAATTAGATGCACTGATGATGTAAAAGCAACAATAATATTCCACTATGACAAGAAGATGGCCTTTGCATTCAAAAAAAATCAGGAAAGACTAATTTATATATTTATTTTATCCACTGTTGTTAATTATGAATGTCCTCTTAAAGTACACGAATATCTTTTGCCTTGAAATGTTAGCTAGTGATAATATGAAGCCATCACAATTTGCAAGATATTTAAGAATATTTTATTTGTCTTTCAAGATCTGTGTTTTTTCTATTTAGAAATATGTTTTCCCATGAACATAAAAATGAAATTATTTATTGATAAAGCGAATAGGAGGAAGCTACCTGCTATGGAAGAAGCTCAACTACCTTGAGCCAGCCATGTTGTGAGAAGCCACTGTTTCTGGCTAAGTCAAATGTTCTGAGCCATATATTAAGTGAGGCCTTAGTCTATAAGCCAGGCGAATACCAGAGAATGGCTTCTGTTAACATTACAAGGTTCAGAAGAATCACTCAGAAGAGCCTATATGAAATTCCTTACCAATAAAAATCTGTCATATGAAAATATGGCTCTTTTTTAAGGCTACAGCATTTTGGGGTTTTCTATTATGTAGCAATAAATAACTTGGACAGAATTTGTTATCAGAAGTGATGTGTTAATATACTAAAAACTAAACAGGTGACATTAACTTTGAAATGAAGCAGTGGGTAAAAGATGAAAAAAAAACTTGAGGAACCTTTCAGCAAGAAAAGTGGGGAAAATGTTATTAGAAAGTAAGAAAAATACTATTGACGGCTAGAGGAAAGAAGATGTATATTACAAATGGTAGACATTTTAGAAACACTGTTGAGTAGAGCATTGTGGAAAACATAAAATGTGCTAATGATTTGAAGAATCTAAGTACATTTCCAGAATAATATCAAAACTTTCTTTTAACTGTGTTTCGTAAGTTACAGGAAAAGATACATGAGTTAAAAAAGGAAATTTGCAATTTTCAAGTGTAATTTAGGAAAAAAATAAAGGAGCCATTTACTCCACGCTTAGTTCAAAAATAAAACTATTTCTTAACTTCAGTGCTTCCCAGCAAACATTGTCGAAGTCAAAAAGGTTTTAATTAAGGGTATGAAAATCAAATCCTGGATGCTATGAGAATGACGTAGGGTCACAGTAATATGGATCCAAGGTGTGACTATGAAACTACTTTTTAACATGTCAGAAGATTTAAGGTAGTGTGTCATTGATCATTGTAGTAAAAATAAAAGCATCACAGGGATCTTAAAGAGTATGCCTTATAAATTGTTTTAATTTAATAAAGTAGGGCTTTGAAAAATCTTAAGGGTATTGTCCCATAGCAGTCTCACAGGGGACCCACAATTGTTACAGGCATACATATTTTGAAGACTTTTATGCATGTTTGTCTATTAAATAGAGTGAATTCCAATAAGATTCCAAGAAAATTCACTCAGTTTTAAGGACAACTGTAATAAAAGAGTATACTGACAGCTTGGACTAAAAGGGTTAGATCCAAAATAAGAGGGCTTTGAACTCCTGAAATTCTATGGGAGGTGCTAAAAACACTCTGCGACAACTACTGAGTTATAAACATGGGCTATTTCTTGTGAAAAAGGAAAAGTGACTCAAATGGTAGAACCACAAGTCGTAACAAGTTGAAACAGGAGGTGTAACACAAGTTGTAACAGAAGTTGGTCAAAAACAGCATATGGACCAAATTTGGGCAGCATCCTGGTTGTATATGTCCAGTGATCTAAGGATGTTCATATATTTTTAAGGAATTGTTTAAAAAAAGAGAATAAAATTCAACAAAGATCATACGCAGCAAAAAGCCTAAACATTTAGTATCTGGCACCTCATAGAAAAAGTTTACTAGCCCTCACTTAGAGGGTAAAGCCAAGAAACATAGACAATGGCCCTGATCACAGCTGGTGGCCTGAGCTTGACCAGGTTTCATAATTAACACAGACCTGTGTCTTTTGTGGTTAGCCTATGCCTATTCCTTCATTTTCTGCTGGAGGACAGATAACTAATCACTTTAGTTCACTGATATTCAGATCAAGAGGAACTATACCCAAGGAATGACATCTTATTAGAAATTTCATCTCAACCTGTACCTGATTTAGATAACGAGCCTGGACCTTGTGTCTGAGCTTGATACAGTAATGAGATGGGTCTCTGGGTGGGTGGGACTTAGGAGGAGCTGAGAATAATTTTTACATAAAATAGAAACAATTTGTAGCTTGAGCAATGATTTCAAAACATCTGAAAATTCTTTTGTATTTCTTCCATAGAGAAGTGGTGTCTGTGTCCCTTCTCCTGGAAGTGGGGAGGATTTGTATCTGCTCTAACATATGAGTACAGCAAAGGTTCCTGCATACATTCCCAGTCTAGGTCAGAAAAGGCCACGCAGTTTTCATCTAATTCTGCTCTGGATGCTGTCTTGGACCTTCCAGGGCAGTCCATCTGCCAGCTGAGGTGCCACTGATACCATTAGTATGAGAGAATTCCTCAGCCAAATCCTTCCTGAAATCTTGACTCACAGAATCTATGAAATGCAATAAAACGGTTGTCATTTTAAGCTACTAAGTTTTGGAGTATTTTGTTTTGCAGCGATAGGTACCTGAAACAGTTCACTATGGTTGTACAGAACATACACAGGGGTGAAGTAGTACTGGGGATCCAGCTACGTGACATGCTTTGGCCAATGGAATGCTAGCAAATGTGACACAAGTAGAGGCTTGAAAAGGACATGCAAGATTGGGGCTCTCTTCTCTGGTACCTCCACACCATCGCTATGAGAAGGTATACCTGGGCCAGCCTGCTGGGGATGAAAAGGCAAAGAAGAGAACCTCAATTGTTCCCAACACACTGGTCCAGTCTGTCCTACATAACCAACAGCCAGCTGCCTCACAGACAAGTGATGGAGCTCACCGAGACCAGAAGATCCACTCAGCAAATGCAGCCTAAATCACCAGGATGCAAACTTGTGAGCTAACTATTCACTATTTTAAGCCATTCATTTTGGAGGGTGGGTATGTGTTATATGCCATTTCAGTAGTGATAATAAAGATTTTTATTGCAAGGCACTTTCCTCATAAAAACACTTTGTTTCTAATCATAGAGTTTCATGTACTGTCTCTAATACACTTAGCATATTTAATCCGCTATTTTATCTTAGGATGCCTTTTCCTTCCAGAATGCCCTTTACTTTCTTTCTGCCTTTCCTAATCCTACAGTCTTAATAGCCTAAATTCTGCAACCCTATAATCAGCCTACAACACTCCATCCACAACGGTCTTACCTCTGGATTCTTGTATCATTCTCTCGACAATTAACTGTAAATTGCTTTGAGATGCTATTTAACTTACTTTGGGTTTCATTTCTCTCTACATATGTTTTGAGACCCCTAAAGACAAGTGTCTTGTGTCATACTACTTCTCACCCTTCATCCCAGTCTCTATGGCATGTAGCCCAGACTAAAGCACACAATGGATGTTCAGTAAAAATAGAAAGAAGGCAAAGAGTAAGCTATAGCTTTTGAAAGGATCTTAGACAGGTAGAGACAAGAAAATACACATTTTATAACACTGCTTATAGTCATTTCCTATTACTGCAAATTTGAAAGAATAATAGAACTCCATGAACGATAACTGAGCAATTTGGTGCAGGGTCAGGGGGTGGGAGGAAAATCTGCTGAAATCTCGAATATTTTCGGTGAATCAGAGTCTCTATGGGTAAAAAGGTATTAAACAATTGTTGTCAGGTTTGACTATCTGCCAAATGACTGATCATGATGGCATAGCTGTATTTCCCAAGTTGGAGATTTTGCAACTTATTAATAAACTGTGCAACATTTACCAGGTGTTTGGTTAAAGCATGGTTATATAAAGAGTTAGCAAATATTTATATTCCACAGAAATCCTCCCACTGTATTTTGACATTTGAAAAAGAATCATTTTCCTTTAAATTATTGTATGAAAGGGTACTGTATTTCCAAGAATCACAAGAAGTGTTACTCTTCATCTTTTTGTCTCATCTTTCCTTCCATGGAAATTACCTCTGAGGATAATGGAGAGGCTGAATAGAGCAGTCACCTGCCAAAAATTACACTTTAGTGATAATGTGCCATATCTATTTTTCTTTTTAAAAAAGAGAAATAGGAAATAATCTTTTAGCAACTGTTGAGAAAAAACAGTTTTCTTCATACCCAATCTACTTTAATTTTACCTTCAAGGAGCGGTAAGCACATTTGTTAATTTATCTTTCCTTTTCATTTTGAGTAGGAATTAACTAGTCTTTATAGCCAGAAATTTAAAATGAGGCTAAATATGTATTCCATCATTGTAATAGACTTGTGATGAAGGGAAAGAGTTTGGTGGTAGGGTGGGGATTATCTTCTAAGGCCTATTAAAGGATGGCAGTAATCCTTTTCAGATTAGCCTTAAAAAACATTGGTATTGCTTACATGACAGTATGAGATAGGTTTGAATAACCCCATCCACAAAGAATTTTCTAATTAAAAGTACATGTCTAAAGCCCAGCTTCTAATGTGCTGTTGACCTAGCGGGGACACTAACCAGACAGACCCCTCCCTTTGCACAGAGTGGGACACTTAATACTGAAGCTGATTAATTAACATTCACACACACAACTGATAGAATTTTTTAAAAGATCGTGATTAGTCATCTGTCACCTCCTCCTCGTGACAATTAAAATAGTAAAGCTTGCCTACAGAAAGAATTCTCCTAGGGATGACTGGGTGGATAAGTTGTACTCACTGAAATCCCAAGTCAAGCCCCCAAAGCGAGTATCCTACATTTAGCCTGTGTGAACGCTCCCCCTAGAGGAGCTCTAAACAACTGCACAACACAACCGAAAGGTTCCATCACCAGCTCCCGTCGTCCATCAGAAGAAAACGCAAAGGGAACAAAGTCTTCATACACATTTCTGCAGAAAACTATTTTACAAAAGTATTTTTTGCTTCCATCCAAGATCTTTTATTATTCAGCAGGCATCTCTAACATTAAATAACACATATAGTGAACCACGCCACCATGCGCGCTCTGTTGTGGTTAGGACTCACCTCCTTCAACCAACTGGAGGAAATGCCACTGGGGAAAAAAAACAAAAAACAAACAAACAACAACAACAACAAAAAACCTGTTCTAACGGAGGGGTGTGTGTGTGTGTGTGTGTGTGTGTGTGTGTGTGTGTGTGTGTGTAGAATACTGCCAATAATTAGTTGCTATATATTCTAAAAATGACATAAAGGGAAAACAGATAGCTCTTGACAAAAGCTTGTAATTAATTGAAAAGGATTTTTATTTGACTACATGAGAATCTGGAGATTCTACTGTTTATTCAAGACAAGCATACCATACAGCTGACTCTTACTGAGGTTTTGAAAGAATTAGGAGATTTCCTTGTAGTCTATGGTCTTAAGTAACCATTCTCCTCTAGGATAAACAGGCTCCTCTTCCAAGTATGTTTTAAGAAGGAGCTATCTAATCTGCCCACATAAGTCAAATAAGCAAACCTCCGGGGCACATTCCACACGCAGAAGTGGCAAACTTACAGGTTGGGATCTGCCTGTTATGTGCTTAACTGAAGAGAGGGTTTCAACAGACTAATAGAGCCTGAGGCCTCAGATGATGACTCAACTGGATCTTCCATTAAAATTGTCTAAACAAAATCGTTTCAACGTTCTCATTTTTCTAGCGTGGATTTCCCCTTTTTATTTTCTTTCAAGTGTTTGGAGACATTTCCCAGAGCACAGTGAAGAATAGACATCAGTGCTCAGTGTTATAAAAGGAGAGTGGGGATTTCGTTCTATCAGATTAGGGAAGCTGGGTTCCAGAACTGTTTAATAGTTCCTACTGAAGTGGAATCAAGGAAGCATCTTGCAGTATACACCACCCATCTAAATCACAGCATGATAACACTAAATGCTGAATGTAGAGGAAAACAGAGAAAATGTTATATGATGTAATGAGCTTCATAATTACATTATCCTTAATCACATTAACTATTGTTATTAACTATTACTACAATAAGTTAATTCAACCTGGGAAAGAATTTAGGCTAAGAGGCATCAACTCTTTTTTTTTTTCAGGGCATATTACCCAAAGTCTGGCAAAGGATAATGCATAACACCGCACTTTTACTTAGAAGATCTCTAACATGCCCTAGGGAGTCAGGCAGAATCAGGAAAATCTTTAAACTTGGGCAGAATTAAATAACAAAGACTAGTTTCATCTGAAATAACACTTTGCTAGTTGAACTAAATGTTGTAGCTGCCAAAATTCCAGATTGAAGGAATTGTCCTATGGGAAATCAAACCATCCAGTGGTATACAATTTCATTCATTTGGGCTTGATTAGCCTGACCAGTATTATTCACCATAACCAGCACAATAGAATCCAAGTATAATCCCCGAACCCCATTTAATCTCATTCAGTGCATTCAAGGTTGTTTTCCTTCCATATTTTCATCCAGCTCTCTTCTTCGACCCCTTAAATCCTCAGCATCTATATCTATTTGAAGAGTAATTTACCCTATTTGTGATTTTACAATAATCTGATTTTGATGATTCAGTTAACCTTTTGCATTTTCATTTCTCAAAGTGTTTCCAGATATTCCAGAGGGTTTTTTTTTCCATGTGATCAAACTTAGGGAAAAAATGCAGCAGATAAAAATTTCCGAACATCACCCTTTTAAAAAAATTTTAAAAAAATGGAGCCAAGTGAAACCAGGCTAATGAAGAAATGTAGTGAACATATGTGTTTGTTCTAAAGAATATTGCTTCCAGAAGAATAGTTTTTTTTTTTCTTTTTTTTGAGACATGGTCTCTATTGCTGGAGTGCAGTAGTACAATCATAGCTCACTATAACCTCAAACTCCTAGGCTCAAGTGATCCTTCTACCTCAGCCTCCCGAGTAGCTAGGACTACAGGTGTGCACCCCTATGCCAAGTTAATTTTTAAAAATTCTTTTGTAGAGACAGGGTCTTATTATGTTGCTTAGGCAGGTTTTGAACTTCCAGTCTCAGGTGATCCTCCCACCCTAGCCTCCCAAAGTGCTGGGATTACAGTTGTGAGCCACCATGCCTAGAAAGAGTTGTTCTTGAAAGAAGGAGCCCAAATTCCTTCTCAGGCTTCTTTGTGTTTCCATTCTTGTAGATAGAGCTTCCCATCTAGTAATAGCTCAGCAAATGTTTATTGAGTAAATTAATGAGCACTAATTTAAAGATAATTGAATAATTAGTAGGTAATGAATGATCTGTAAATTAGCAACTTATAAGAAATTACAAATTATTTAGCTAATCAGTAAATAATTAAACTTCAATAGAGATTATGATAAAATATTCAGTAAGTAAACACATGGCCAGAATAAAAAAAGAAAATCCCCTAAAAATTGAAGATCCAAACCACAGAACACTTGCAATGGAAAGAAATGTTATTATTTTCAAACACTGTAAGATATAAATGCATACTGAAACAAAATTAGATAAATTAGTGAGCAGGACAATTCGTCATGTCACCTTGTATAATAATCTATTATTAACAACAGTTTCTTTAATATTCAACTCCTAGATGCCCACTTTAGAATCTTAGTGATAAATCAAACTTGAGAGGTTCGTTTTCTATTGAAATTCCACTGTTTGGACGTGAGGGCTTTGAGCCCCATTTCAGATGCATGACCTGCTTGAATATTCTTAGCTGGTGCACAGCTGACTACCAGTTGGTTCATTTTTGCTTTTCTTATATTCTTTCTGCCCATAATCAACTTCACCCCTATTACTTCATGTTTACTTTGTGTGGCTTCTATGGAGTAGGAAAATGTTTGTAAAATCGGAGGTAGTGCATCCAAATAAATGAGTGCATACTTGCAACATGCGTCTTTTTAAACTATGACGTTTCAAAGCATTATACTATTGATTACCTTCTGAGCCTGGCCTGGTTTCACTTTTAGTGGTTTATGCAGCAGTCTTTTCTACTGATACTTCTTACAAGAAACAGAGTAGATCTGTTTGTAGATTCAATTTATTCCCTAGCATTTCTTTTTAAATATACTAAAAACATCCAACTTAAATGTGTGAAGCCAGAGGTGATAAAAAAAAAAAAAGGATATAGACTACAAAAGCTCCCCAAAAGAAAAGCCAGCCAGTTTCTTAAATAAAAAGCAGAAGAAAGGACACGGACAATTTTTCCAACCAGGAAATGCTTTGCCACTATAGCATCCAATATATGATCAAAGAGAAGCATCAGTAAAACATATGTTTTTCCATTGTTTCTAGTCCATCTGTCCTTGACATTTTGCTAATTATCTCAAAAAAGTATTACTGTATGATTTTCCTTTCCTTTCTATTTCTAATTAAAGGTAACAATTTCTCTTGGTGATTAATATCTTCAGCATTAATAACGAATGACTGCGCCTGGGATAATTTACATCATTCTAGATTTCTGGTTCTCCTAGGACAATATCTTCCTTGATGTCAAATGTATTCCCCTCTAGTTTGCATTGCTAACAGCACAGAAGGCTCTATTCCAGTCAAATGTGAATGTGTTGAGTATTTAATTAACAAAGCCAAAATGATGAAGTAAGGAATGTTCCTTGAATTCGAGGGGGACAAATAATTAGGAGTCAGAGGAGCTAAGTACTGCCATCTGCTGGTATGGGATCTGGGTCAATTTTTTTTTTTTTTTTTTTTTTTTAATATTCCTGAGCTCTAGATTCCTCGTTTGAAAACAGTTTCACACTAATATTCTATCAACAGGGTTCTGAGGTTGGGGCATGTGTGTGAAAAAGCATTTTATAAACTTCAAGTGTGATACAAATATCAGTGAGAAATTTCTTGCGGATAACAAAACCTGTAAGGTTCTGGGGACTTCCTCAGGATAGTTAACTACGTTCAGGAAATTGTTTAGAGAAACTAAGTGGCTTCCCTTTTATATTCTATAGTGGCACTGTTTGTCAGCCCCAGCAAACGCTTCATCCTTTACTCTGTAGTTCTCTTCATTTGTTGGGAGAGAGACTATTTTTTTACTTGAACTTAGTGGGAGCTCATTTTGCAAAGGTAAGTATATCTTATCCTCATTTTTCTATGTGCTGAGCTGATCATCACTTTGAGTGTATTACTAAATGGAAGTTTTAGGGTTAAGATCCTTATGAAATAACTACAGCAGTCCCATCTTCCCCCGCAGATACACGCTTCACCATCCCCTGAAAGATTTATAAAGAAGGACACTGTGGCAACATGTGACCTTTTGAAACTGCTCCCTTGGAAGGAATTCTAATGTCCTCCTGTCTATGTTACCTGCTGTGTACCTACCACTGGGGAAAGATGCTGAAAATTTAATGAATTGAAGAAAAGTTGTGCAAGCTTCTGTTCTGGAGAAATCTTGGAGAAGAGGGAGGCAGACAGAAAGAAAACTTTGAAAGAAATTACACTGCCCTCAAGGGTGGCATCTACAGAGGACAGTGACAGAGGCTTGGAGATGGATGATTTCTCCTGGTGCTCATTTACCTAGGTCTGTTTTCACTATGGTGACTGGCCACAACCATGGCAAAACTGAAGAAATCCGATAAATATCAGAGGTACAACTGCCAGAGAAAGCAAACTGGAACTCTTATAACTAAGGGCTAATTAATGTGGAGACGGAAGGTTTGTGGTGCTGTTTTGCATGTGCCTCTGTATGTGGTTGTGTGTGTATATGCAGGAGGGTAAGAGGTAGAAGAATTGACAGTACAACCTAAGAATCTGGGCCATGAACGCAGCCAAAGAAGGGGGCGCAGGGGTTGAATGGAGAAGCATATGGGGCCAGATACACAATTTATCTGGAAAGCAGACACATATAGAACATCCAGAGAATAACTGAAAACAGTCAAATAACATATTTTGCATTCAACCACTGACACAGAAATTCATTCACAATATAGTTTTCACAGTATTTTTATATTTCACATTATTCACAATATTTTTAAGTGGAAGAGAGAAGACTATGCCATCCCTCTAAGGCATAATGCCATTCTTAGAAATAAATATATGTACAGAGAAAACTATCTGAAAGGATGCATGTCAAAATGTTTACATAAGATATTATTTCTGGATGTTAGAATTAGAGGGGAATTTTATATATATATTTTTTGCGTATGTACAGTTTCTAATTTTCCTACATTCAGGATGTAAGAAGGAAAAAAAGGTAGCACATTTTTACAAAAGAATTCTAAATTTCTTTTATAAATAACACTGAGAAAACAGATTTGATTTGGGCAAAGGGAAGAAGAGGTTAGAATAGGGGTTGGCAAACTACAACCCTGTGAGCCTAATCTGGCTTGCCAGCTGTTTTTGTAAATAAAGTTTTATTGAAACACAGCCACCTCATTCATTTACATACTACAAATATGGAGTTTAGTAGTTGTGACCCTGTGACCCACAAAGCCAAATGGCTCCTCTATTTGGCCCTTTACAAAAAGTTTGCCAATACCCAGTTTAGAAGAATCCTTCTCCTAATATGATCTTACCTATTGCAGCTTACTAGCTGTGTGAGCTAGTCATAACTTTCACACTTCAGGTTCCTCATGTGTAATGAAATGGATAACACATCTTTGAGATTTTATGAAAACTAAATGACTTAATGCATAAAAGGTGCTAAACATTGTGCTTGGCACATAGATGATGCTCAATAAATATTATGCTTCTACTTATTTTGTACTTCCTTTAAATAAAAAGCATTATTCTGCTATTATGGCAAATCTAATGAAACTGCCATTTTTGTTAGTCAAAATTGTCCAATATTGGCAATTTTATATGTCTCACTGTAATCATAATTTAGTCATTTACTATTCTCACTGCTCCTGTTTAAGCTGTAATTGCTGAGCTTGTATCCATCAATGTCACCAAGGTAGTTTTAGGGTTAGCTAAATTGCCTCAAAGGGCTGAAAACAAAAATCTCTTAATAGCATTGTTCTATCCAAATTTCGACACTTTGGATGTGTGAAACAAACCACTATATTTGTATTGCACTTTACTACTTGTGAAACACAGGCAAATTTGCATTTAATACACCTATGGTATGACAGATTAGGGCCTCTTTCCTGCTGCCCTAACTTTTTAGATAAAGGATATTTGCTTCCACCCTACAAAACAGCACCTGACTTAAATTTCAGCAGACTCGGTGAGCTTCCAAAGCACAGCGACAGTCATTCTTGGCACTGAGCAAAGTTCTGACACAGTCTACCACAACATCCTGGGAAGACTTGCAGAAGGGAACGTGGGGCTCAGAATGCTACAAAATTTGGAGAGTGTCATTCAACTGTACTTGAAGATGACATTTTGGGGCTTAGCACAGATTCAAAATAGGAGTTCTTTAAAAAAAGCAAAATGGGGCTTCTCCAAGAATGAGACAGGAAGACCGACTGGAACATCAATGGAATGTAATTATAAGAAGCTGCAGGCAGGGAAGTATAGGATGAGCTTCATGAAAAGGAGGCAAAATCAGGAAACTGAAAGAATAATCAAAGTATTCTTATGAACAGAAATGAAGAAAGGCTTTAAGTTCAGTGCTAAGACTATTTAAGGAAGAACAAACCCAATGTAATCCCATCAACACTTATTAAATGCCTACTTTATGCCAGGTGCTGGGTTGACACAGTTAGAGATAGTAAGATGAATCAGACATAATTTCTACCTTAGAGAACTTCCTGGGCTGGCAGGAGGGAGATGAACACGGAACCAAATAACTTTCACGTGATCAGTGTTATAATACTAACAATAATAGCTGTGATTTATCAATTGCGTAAAATGTAAAGCAAACACAGAATGGAAAAATTAGTTTTGCCTGGAGGAGGGAAGTAATTACAGTCAGGACCTGAAAAAGACCAAAAGTTCACAAAGCCAATACTGAGGCAAGAATGAGAGTGATGTGCTGTGGTTTCAGGATGGGATGGATTGGTGGAATGGTTACAATGAAGCCAAGGAAAAAACCTCATAAGCCAAACTTAGGAACTGTGACTTTATTCAGTAGGCATTAATTCTTAGTAAGCAGGAAGCAGCCTGGTTCAGTCCAGTTTAAAAAGACCAAAGAACAGACACTTTCCTAGAGAGCCATGAGTCAGGATCACAGGAAAAAGACTAAATGGTTCCGTCTCATGTGGGTAACACACAAGGGTGTGAGTGGCAGGGTTTGAGGCACTAGGAAGTGGTGAGTCCATGGCTCACATGCTGTTATATTTTCCTTTAAAATTCACCGAGAGGCAAACAAAATATACCCACAACTTGAGATTTTAGAAGTTTTACATTTATCTTTAAAGGCTCTACCTTCTAAAATTTTACACAGCATCAATCCAGCCTTCTCTAAGCAGACTTCCCAGTCAACCAGGCTCATAGACAACAGTTCCTTCTCATGTCTTATTAGGGTTATAAGCATGTCCACTCTCTTGTTTATTTTCTATATCACTTACCTGCACATATAAGATGCTACCTCTCAGAGTGTACAGGTCAAAACATAAGCTTTGGATTCAGACAGCTCTGGGTTAAAATACTGATTTCGCCACCTCTGGGCTTGTATGACATCTGAAAAGCTACCTAAGGTCTCACTTTCCTCATCTGTAAAATGGTAATAATATTAATATCTACCTTAAAGGGTTATTGTGAAGATAAAATTAAACAATACATGAAGAATACTTACTGGGGTGCCTAGCACATAAATATTTTAAAATATTTGTTATCTTCTGAATTATTTATGCTCAGGGTTACTACAGAAATATCTTGGGAGTATTTGATGCTAAGTATATGTTTAGGATTATTTACAATAATCATTATTAACATAAAAAACACACTGGGCAAGGCAAAATTTTTGTGGGCTGGAGAAATTATCACTAATTGCTAGGTTTTAGGACCTTAACTAGATGACTGAGATGCCTCTAAATAATAAAAAACAAAAATTCTACACATAAGTGTGTGTTTATATATGCATGTCTGTAATTCTTTACATACAAATGTATATGTGTAAGACATATGTTTATAATTCTTTACCACTTGCAAAGTGCTTTCTCACAAACTTTGATGTGGAGTTCCTGCAGCTACAGATCAGTAATAATAGCCAATACCAACTGTATAAGATGCCTATTATCATAATTTTATTTTAGGGAAAGGGAAACTGAGGCTCAGTGAGGTTAAATGTACTTGGCCAAGGTCACACACAGTGAATAATGAATGGAACGTGCTCCATTGCAGGTCACCACAGTCCAATCTTTCCCTAATCTTTCATAGGTGTCAAAGATATGCAGCTTGCCAAGAGTATTCTAAATATTTAAGAGTAGTATTACCCTACAGTTAATATGGGAATTGAAAAACATCTCTGGTAAGAATTTCAACAGGGAACATGTGGGATCAAACACAGTGTCCTAAAAGGATGTTGGCCAAGATCTCTTGAAGACAGTTGTATTTTATTGAAACAGTGCCACAGGATTGTAAATATCATCAATCCCACATGTGTGGACTTCAGTTTCCTCCATCAATAACAGATGACATCAGGGTCCTCACCATAAATGATGCCAGCTGAAGCAAACGGGTCATTGATCTACATAGCTGATTGCTTGTACAAGGTCTAAGTTCTGATCTCCCAATAACATGCAGGCTCTGTAAAGATGTGGTATATTAATTTGACAGGAAGAAAGCATGTGATATATTAATTTTTCAAACAGAAAATGGGAGCAAAACCAAAGGGAGAAGGCGTCTCCAATTTTGCAATCTGACTCCAGTGCTTTCCCAAAACATGCAAAAATAAAAAATAAATTGACAGAGTAATTAACAAGTCATCAGTAAAAAAAGAAATCAGAGCTGGGCATGATGGTACACACCTACAGCCCTGGCTACTTCGGAGGCTGAGGCAGGAGGGCTGCTTGAGCCCATGAATTCAAAGCCAGCCTGGGCAGCCTGGCAGCATAGTGAGACCCCTACCCTGTCTAAGAAATAAAATGGAAACAGGAGATTTTTAAAAAGGGGACAATAAAATAAATCATGCTTAATTGACTTAGTTTCTCTGATAGGGTATAATGCTCAGCATTCATAATGTAAGCAGATGTAGATGTTTGATCATATTTGATATAGTATCATGTGTCATTATCAGAGGAGACTAGACAGTGGAATAAAGACAGAAAAAAAAAAAAAAGAGAAAAAACTGGATCGGGTCAAAGATGAGGCAGTAGGAGATCAAGTCCCTTGCTAGAAAGGCTTCATTTTTGTCCTCCAATTTCAATGAAAAAACACACTTATGAAAAGAATGTCTTGTCCATTTCAGAATCCCACTCTGGTTACTTCTAAGTGAGGTAACCTAATGGACTTTTTATAGAATTGGTCTTGGGTTCTCCCATAGCTATGTGACTGAACTTTGAACATTTTCTGACGTCCCTGTACAAATCAGTTTTGTCTCTGGGCCTCTGTTTATTCACGAAAATAAGTAGACAGAAGGAGGTCTCTTCTAGCCTGACATCACAGATGCCCTGCTTTTCTATAATATTTCACTGCAATGGGATAGATACAATCTACCTCTCTTAGCACAGTGTTTGGCTCATAGTGATGTCATTAAATGCTTATCAATTCACTAATTACTGACTAGTAATGATAATAGGTAATATTTCTTGATGTCCTTTGATATGCTAGGTACTGTTCTAAATATTGTCCAGGTTTTAACTTCCTAATCCTCCTAACAAGCCTTTGTGGTGGGTCCTGTTGATGGCAAGTGCTCAGCTCCTCTAATTACCTTAAGCTGCCCATCAAACTTTGAGACTCACTTCTTTACCTATAATAGCTTGCAAGATTGCTGAAAGCCACTAATTCTTTAACACTGTACAGTTCTAGGTACTGGACAGGGATCACATGTCCTGGACAGAACTAAAGTACACAAAGTTCTCAGCGAAGCATCCTGCACATAGAAAGCCTCCAAGAAACTATGGCCATGATTGAGGTGGTCAGGGTTTTTTTTAAAGCAAGCCAGCTCCAATAGTAAGAAGATTCCTTCTAGTTCCGATTTATGAAACAAATAGTTCATTTGGTGACAATTTCCATTCTTTTCCTGTCAAGTACTATCACGAAATAAATTTGGAATTTAGAGTATCGCTAAATGTGTCCTTGGAGCAGTCGTTTCCTTATGCTAGCCTACAAATCGGGGCTGTTCTGTGATGAAAACAGGAGAAATAAAAATAGCGTATGTTTTTCTTCAAGCGAAATCTATTTTGAAATCATGATTATTTTGTGTTAAAATTCCTTTGGTGTATAAAATAGTGGTGAGGGTACTCTTTAATTAAAAAATATTAATGGGCAAAATACAAAGGTGGCAACTGTATGTCATTTGCAAAAATGCTTTCTGCAATTTAACCTAACTGTGAAATCCTCAAGTATTGGATGCACTGACAAAGACTCAGACCAGCAGAATCTCAAGAAGACAAGAGAGAATTGTTCCTTTGTCAGCAGTCACCTCCTAACAACAGGCAACACCATGCCTCTCTTTATAAGAATGCTTTTGTATCTTCAGATTATTTTTTCAGTGAAAAAAGTGCAAACATTGATTTTCAAACTCAGTTTCTAATTATCTATATTATGGATAAATATAAAACCATAACCATCCATCCAACCACAGTTAATCTAAATGATCCTATAGCCAGAATGGAAAAATATAGAATTACACTTTCATCTTTTCATTTTAAGAACGGTGTGTAGTTTAAAAAATAAAAAAGTACACAAGGTTTTATAAACAAATTTTACTGAGACACAATTTACATACAATAAATCCCACGTATCTGAAATATCAAGATAAGATTTGACAAAGATATACAACATTTTCACCTCCTTTACTCCCGTTTACAGTTAATCTCCCTTTTATTTCCTACTCCAGGCAACCACTGATCTGACTGCCATCCTTACAGGTTAATCTTGCAAGTTCTAGAATTTTATATGATTGGAATCACATAATATGTGCCTTTTTGTGTTTAATGTGTTTCACCGAGCACAATGTGAGATTCGCTCACATTGCATGCATCAGTAGTATGCTCCTTTTTATAATTGAGTAGAGAGTAGAGGTTTTGGTGTGAACATACAATTTATTTATTCTCCTCTTGATTGATATAAGGGTTGTTTAGAATTTTTGGCGAATCTCTCGAATATTATTGGACTAGAATTTTTAAGAACATACATTTCCATTTCTCCTGGGTAGATACCTCAGAGTGGAACTGCAGAATCATCTCATAAGTTCGTGATTAACTTCATAAGAAACCTGATGCCTTCGAATCCAGTGACTCCATATTATACTAACATGCAACATACATACAAGAGATTCATGTGTGCCATGTCCGCAGCCACACTGGGTATGGGTTGGCACTGGAATTTAAGCCATTCTGCTGGGTGTAAAGTGTTATCTTATTGTGGTTTTATTTGCATTTTCTTGATGACTTAATATTTCTAAGCACACTCTCATACCTTTTGGGCATTCTTATATTTTATTTGTGAAGTATCATTTCAAATATTTTGCCCATATTATTGAGCTGTCTTCTTGAGTTTTAAATGTTCTTTATGTATTTTGTATTCAAGTTCTTTTTTAGGTATATAATAAAAGTACTTTCTTATTATGTGTGGCTTGGCTGTTTCATTTCCTTGACAGATTTTTAGAAGAGGAGGAGGCCTTGAATTTTGATAAAGACCAACTTAGAAGCCAAGTGTGGCGTTGTGCACTTGTAATCCCAACTACATGTGAGGTTGGGGCCGTGGAATCTCTTGAGCTAGGAGCTCAAGTCCAGTTTGGGCAACAGAGCAAGACCCTGTCTCAAAAACAATTACAAAAAAGAAAAGAAAAAAAGAAAAGATATAAAAAGACCAATTTATCAAATTTTTTTTCTTTTAAATTAAGTGCTTCTGGGGGCATGTCTGATAAATTCTTGCCTATTCTCAAGGTTGTAAAAATTTTCTCTTAGGCTTTTTTTTTCTAGAAATTATATAGAATTAGGTTTTACATTTAGGTCCATTATTTATTTCAAATTAAATGTTGTGTATAGTGTATTGTAGGAGGTGAAGTTCATTCATCCAGTTATTCCAGTACCTTGCAGTGAAGAGAACAACCTTTCTCTCATTGGCACGATTTTTCAAAAACATTTGGCCATATATGTGTGAGCATATTTATGGAATTTCTATTTTGTTCTACTATTATAATCTACAAGTTAGTCTTTATTCCAGTACCATATTATCTTAGTTATTGTAATTTTATAGTAAGTCTTAAAATTAGGTGCACAAGTCCTCAAAAATTTGTTCTTTTCCTATATTATCTTCACTAATCTTAACATCTTTGCATTCCCATACAAATTTTAGAATCAATATGTTCATTTTATTTAAAAAATCTGGTGGTATACTGATTGCGACTGCAGTGAATCTACAGATCATTAGAATAATGGACATAATTTTAACACTGAGTCTTTTAATCCACAAGTGTGATATATCTCACCATTTATTTAGACCTTTAATTCCTCTTAGCAAGGTTTTATAATTTTCTGTGTAGAATCTTGCATATATTTTGGTTAGGTATTACATATTAGTCTTGTATTTTGTGCACTAAGTTAAATTATTCGTTCTTGTAGGATTTTTTTTCTTCACATGGGATAAGCATCCCTAATCTGAACATTCAAGATCTGAAATACTCCAAAATCCAAAACGTTTTGAACACCAGCATGAAGCTCAAAGGAAATGCTAACTGCAGTGCTTCAGATTTTAAATTTTTGGATTAGAGAAGCTCAACTGGTATGTATTCTGGAAATATTCCAAAATAAAATTAAAAAAAACTGAAAACACTTCTAGTCCCATGTATTTTAGATAACACTCAACTTCTACATCTTACAATTATTTTATATGAACCACTTGATCTATAAACAAGAATAATTTTACTTCTGTCTAAACTTTTTGTTTTTAATTCCTTTTCTTGCTTTATTTCACTGGCTAGGGTCTTTGGAATAATATTTAATAGAACGTAGGATGGCTAATGTTCTTGTCTTATTCTGTAGAGAAAAATAGTTTTTTTTTAACCATTTAGGATGATGTTACCTGCAGTTTCACCATAAATGCTGTTTATCAAAATTTCTGTTATTTCTACTTTTCTGATAAGTTCTTTAAAAATTAAAGATCAACACTGAATTTTGTCAAATGCTTTCTCTGCATCTATTGAGAAGAATGTATATTGGACATACATTCTATAAAGTATTCTATAGATGTCAATTAGGTCATGTTGGTTGACAATGCTGATCAGATCATCAGAGAGTGATGTTGAAGTTTACAACTGTAACGGTAAATTTATCATTTTCTATGTGAAATTTATCAGTGTTTGCCTTATGTATTTTGATGCTCTATGTTAAGAGTACAAACGTCTAGAACTATTATGTCTTCTTGAAGAATGTAACCCTGTATCATTCTGTAATTGCCCTCTTATTTTTTTGCTCTCCGTTGTTCTGAAGTCTGCATTGTCTTAATTCAATATAACTACTATAACTTTCTTGACTGTGTTAGTGTAATACATTTTTCTACAATACTTTACCATTAACCTGAGTACTTAAAGTGTGCTTCTTCTAGAGAGAATATAGTTAGGTTTTTTGCCTCTAATCTGACAATCTCTGTCTTTTAACAAATTTGTTAAGACTATTCACATTTTAAGGTAATTGTTGATATAATTAAAATCTACCATCTTTACAACTCTTTTCTAGTCATTGCTTTTGTTTCTTTTTCTTCTATCTTTTCTGATTTTAACTGAGTATTTGATAAAATTTCATTTTACCTTCTCAACACGCCTTTTATCTTTCCTTTATAAAAAAAATTTTGGTGTTTGACTTACAGTTAACCACATATGTTTTTAAGTAATATAAGTCCACCTTCAAATAACACTATTCTTCATATGTATTGTACGTACCTTATAACAGAATTCTCTATTCCTCCCTCCATCCCTTGTGACATTGCTGTTATTAATTTCATTTATCTATATATAAAACCGAATGTAGTATTATTACTTTAAACAGTTAACTTTTAGATCAATAAGAAAAAAGGAATTTATTGTACCTTCATTTATTCCTTTTTTTGACATTCTTCCTTTCTTTATGTTGATCCAAGATTCTGATCTATATCATTTTTCTTCTGCCTGAAGGACTTTTATCATTCCTTGCAGGGCAATTTGCTGTCACTGAATTCCTTCAGTTTTTGTTTGGTTAAATCTTTCCTTACTTTTCCTTAATGTTTTAAGAATAATTTTATTGGATATGAAATTGGCAAATTTTTTTGTTTCAACTCTTTAAAGTTTTCACTCATTTCTTCTTGCTTAAAAGGTTTCTCATTAGAAGTGTCCTGGAATTCTTATCCTTTTTCCTCTGTCAGTAAGGTACGTGATGTTTGTTTTTAAAATTTGGCACCTTTCAACATTTTATCTTTGGGGGGTGTGTGTGTGTGTGTTTTACAAACCTCTTTGCCCTGTTTATCACAGCCTTCAAGAATACTGGGATTCCCACAGCTTCTACCCATCACAGGGCTGGTGAATGCATATTGGCTGAAGTTCTGAAAGCTATTTTCTGTACACTTGGCAGTTGTGATCATTTGGGTATTTTGCATTCACTCTAAGAGAGGCAGGGGCCAGAGAATAGGGGAAGAGAGTGGTCTTCTGAGACTTCAAATAGGTGAATGTCAAAAAGATGTAGACCAAATGTTAATCTGAAATCATTCTCTCTGTTCCCTAAGTCCCCAAATAATACCCTGATTTCTTTTCTTGCCAGAAAATAGGCTGCCCTTAAAATGAAATAACGGCATGTTTTTTGACAGCTCCAGGTAAGTCTTGACATGAATAATAGCATAATGCTGGCATGTAAAAGGAGCCAATAAACGGTTAGCTTAGTGGTTTACCTATATCATTTCATTTAATTTTCACAACATGTCTCTGAGCCAGGTACTATTAATTTTATTTTGGAGATGAGGAAGTGAGGTTAAGTAACTTTCCCAGGTTAAGCAGCTTGCCCAAGATCCCAAGAAAGCTGTGATTTCTCAATACCAAGTGTGTTTCATGAAGACCAAGTCTGCCACCAAAAGCATACGACAACTGTCTGAAATACAGACCTCATTCCCACACTCCTGTCCTCATGTCACACAGCAGAAAACCTTGGGAAGTGGGACCATTTATTCCATAAGCGTTGAAGCATGAATCTTTATTTCTGAGGACTGTAAGCCTGGTCCTCTTCAAACCATTATAAATGCTTATCCTTCCCTCAAGGGGACCTCATAATTCTCACCCCTAATAAAAGATAACACTGCTTTCAAATAAGATCATGAAAAAGGCTTTGCCATTACTATCACACAGACATTAAGAAACATTAAGCAGCCATTATCTGATGAAGGCTACCATAATCAGGCAAATGGTTACTAACTGATTGATTACTTTTAGGCATTGAATAACTGACCCTAGATGGGCTTTTCTTATATTCTTAAGGGAGGAACTAAGAAAATGAAATCTAGATACTTGGAATCTAAGCTAAGTACCCACGCTGCCTTTGGAATTTCAGAGATTTCATCGAAAAGGGCCACTGGCTCTAGTTGGGAGTGGCAGAGAAGAAATGCATAAAGGACCATTTTTATATTTAATACAGAGGATTTTACTCTCTTGTTTGTTAACTCAGCTTGAGCTACAACTGGGTGTGTTCCCTATGTATTTAGACATACCAAATGGTCAGCAGGAATCTATGATCATCTAGGCTCCGCATTTTTTTAAACATTTAGTGCTGCTGGAACCCTTTTTTAAAATCAATCAAGTTTTCTGTATGATTCAAATATATACAACAGACATAAAGGGAGCAGCTTTGGTTCACGCACCCACCTCTATCCAAAGCATACCCATGTCCCTTTGGCAGTCAAGGGCTCCATGAAACACACTTAGAAAACCATCGACTGAGACCTATTCTAAGAAGGTGAACTGACCGGCCCCAGAGCCACAGATACAGCCTAAGAGCTGAACTGCAAAAATAAATACTTTCTGCTTAACAAGTCCCTTTTCAAACGAATAGGAGTGAACAGAACGAGAGAGGTTAGGATTTGCCAAGATAGAAATGTTGAGCTATTTCATGGCAAGTCACTTTACCACCAGAGCGTCAGCATTTTCTCAGAAAAAAAAAAGCGGCTCCAGACCAGAAACAACATTGTTTCCCCCTTGAAGCCACACAGTTTTGGTTCACAGAGTATATCCTCAGGCCTATCTTTCACTGCACTGTTTGTGAAGGGAGAAGAGAAGTGTTGCCCACATGCAAGAAGAATCTTAGGGTGAAAGGGCAGGCAAGGTCTGGAAATGACCCCCTTCCTCTGACGGGCTACCATGGTGAGCATATTTGCTCCATCTTGCTCACTCCATCCCCCAAATGAGAGACTTGATCTGAAGGGCCTTACGGTTCACTACCTTCCTATTTTCTGCTTCCGAGTACTTATTGACATCCACATATCATATTCGAATACCCTTATCTAAATGGAATCATAATTTGTGCCTTGAAGGTATTCATCCCTAGGGCAGAGAGTTAGTATTATTATATTCCATTTCAGAAGCTTGGAACATTGGTAGGTGCAGATGCAAGAAGGTGGTCAACAGGGAAATGAATGTCCAGAGGACAGGGGTGTCAGGGAAAGTGACTTTCTACCATGGACTCTTTCATGTGATTGGATACATGTGTATAGCTCACTGAGTCAAAGAAGTCAATATAGTTTATCTTAAAGTGTTTTTAAAAAGGATTTTCCAGGTTTGTGTTCTACTATAAAGACACATGCACATGTATGTTCACTGCAGCCTTGTGTACAATAGCAGAGACCTGAAACCAACCCAAATGCCCATCAATGATAGACTGGACAAAGAAAATGTGGTACATATACGCCATGGAATACTACGCAGCCATAAAAAACAATGAATTCATGTCCTTTGTAGGGACTTGGATGAATCTGGAAACCATAATTCTCAGCAAACTGACACAAGAACACAAAGCCAAACACCGTATGTTCTCACTCATAGGTGGGTGTTGAACAACAAGACCACGTGGACTCAGGGAGAGGAGCATCACACACTGGGGACAGTTGGGGGTAGGGGAGAGACAGCAAGGGGTGGGGAGGGTGGGGAGGGATAACATGGGGAAAAATGCCAGATATAGTATGCACCTGAAGTAAAATAAATAAATTTAAAAAAAAAAGCATTTTCCTATCTAGAAACCTTTTCTATTTGGAAGATCTACACAGTGATTCTGTAGCCAAGTTCATGTGAAAGACTTCCTTTTTTTCCTTTCTCTCTGATTGGTATGCTCTTATTTTCTCTAGGATTTCCCCAACCCTGCACTGTGATTCCCATATACTTTTACAGTGGGCGCTCAAAATCCACAGCATTCTATGATAACCACATATGTTTGTTATATAGCATGGTTCACATAAAACTGGAATTTATCACCCCTTTGAAAGTAAACCCATGCCAGAAAATTTCAGCAGGAAGATGCTGCTTCATGGTAAGGGTATGGGAAAGGCCATTGTGACTGGGAGAAAGAAAGGGAGTGAAATATCTGGGATACTGCATACTTTACCAGTTATGTCATGCTGTTTGAATGACTCACTGTAGATCTGATACTGATTCGGACAATGTTTCTTCAACCATTTGCAGACATCCTGCTGGGTCCATAGAGCCACTGGCTTAGACAGCTTCACCGTAGCTGACTATAAAGAAGGAAAAGAAGATCTGTCAACGCTGGCCCCATGCCTAGGAAGATACTGTAGTTAAAAGTATTAGAGTATGTTAAAGGCTACAGAATGGATTCCCCTGAAGATAAATATCTAGTTATTGTCTTCCTCCTAACCTCTGCAGACCTTCTGAATACTGCTGAAAACCACAAAGAAAAGGTCCAGGTGAAGAAGTTGTAAAAATGATCTAACCATCTCTGCTGAGAAAAAATCCCAAGGAATCTCTAGGAAGTAGTGTTTTTAAATGAATACTCTAGCAAAAAACAATGGGGTTGCTAAGCAATTAATTACATTTTAGGGGAGAAATAGCTGGCCCCAAGTGCCTTTCTCTGTATTTCAAGAAGGCATTTAACTCTTGCTGTCCTTGACATTTCTAGAGCCTAGTACAACACTGGCTGCTGCAAGTGCTAATAATTATTTTACAAATAAATGTTGCTAGATTTAGAAGAACTGCAACTCTGTCTGGGGGCTCTGGACTTAGGGTGGCCCCAAAATGCCCAGGAGCATTAGTTATACCAAAGTAGGGAAGCAAAAAGTCAATTCCACTAGGATGTGGGAGAATGGTAATCAGATAATGGGAGCAGTTAGGCTTTATATAGAAGCCAACTAGTCAAGGTCTTTTTTGGTTCACTGGATCTTTCCAGGAAGTACTTATGAGGAACATACACACGCCCACACACGGAGTGAGAAGAGGTTAATCACTGACCAATGATGGATTACAAATATATTAGTGAATAAGCATCAATTCAATGTCAGATGATACTCTCCCTCAGAGATCCCAGGAATTTGGTTTTGGCCAGAATTAATGCTTCACTGTCTAGAATTTTTATCATTCTGGATCAGTGTTTGCCAGAAAAGTAAGGCTATCATATTGACAGTTATTTAAAGGCTCCTGGGTAGTACAAAGACGTGGCCATTATTATCCCTGCTCTTCTCCAGAGGCATCATTTCCTTCTACTTCTCTATCAAATCTTTCAGATTAAGGCAAGGGGAGAGCCTTCATTTGGTAGGAGTGTGATTGTAACACCTGCTGACATTTTTTGTTGTTGTTGTTGCTGTTGTTTTCTCTACAAAGAAAGGGCTTACTTCCGTCTCAGAATCTTAAAAAAAAAAAAAAGCAGTATATCTAGCATCTAATAACTTTTTAAAAACATTAAAGAAACAAAAGTAGAGACGGTGAGAGAGTCATAGTGAAAACAGTGGAATCAATATGGAAGTGATTCAAGGTTGGAAAACATAGTGGTCAGGTATTATTTTTTATTTGTCTATTTCCAATCACATGAGTCCTTGGGCCATCACTTACAAAATAATCGCAATGCTGTAATCACATTGTGATTACAGCATTGCGATTATTTTGTAAGTGATGGCCCAAGGACTCATGTGATTGGAAATAAATAAAAATCACTTTTTATTTTGTACTGTGATAATTTCTTTCTTTTACTAATTGAGGTAGATTGTGTTTTCCAAAGATGAGTTTATATATGTTCACATATTCATATATGTATGTTTTAATATAGACATATATATACATATATACATACGTATCTGCTTTTCATTCAGTGGGACTGACATTTGTTCCACTAATACAGGGGGTTGATGCTCCCTCCTATTCCATTTCTGCAAGGTATGTGAACGTCATAACCAATATTATACAGTGGAATTGATGCTATGTGACTTCTGGGGCTAGGTCATAAAAAAGACACAGCTTCTGCCTGATTCACTCTCTGGCACTGACCTTTGAAAACCAACCTTCATGCTGTGAGGAAGCCCCGGCCACATGGAGAGACCATGTGTAGGAGTCTGGGCCAATTTGCCAGCTAAGGTCTCAGTTGACAGTCATCATTAACCACCAGACAAATTAAAGAACAAGCTTAAGATGATTCCAGCCACCAGCCTTCAGATCTTCCATCTGAGGACCCCAGATACCACGATAGAGTCGAACCATCTTTGCAGTCCCCTGAGTGAATCCCTGACCCACATAATTCATGAGATCATAAACAATTGTCTAATATCACTAAGTTTTGGGGTAAATTATTTGGCAATCATAGTAACTGGAATACGTGGTGATGATGGCAGGGTGAGAGCTGTTATAACTTTGTGTTCCCCAGAGTGTCTTGCTTTCAGTAGATGCTGTGTACATCTACAAAGATAAAGTGAATGAATTAATGAAATTAAACACATTCACAGATATAGCTTGCTATTTAATCAGCAGTGACTTTGACGTTCATCCCTTTCTGCTCTACCTTGCTGTGTTGTGCCTAGGCAGCTCCTAATCAAACATGCCTGCCTCTGCCTGCAACCCTTCACCCTGGAGTAATGGGCTACAGCCATTTCCCTTCTTACCTCTGTAAGAAATCATATTGACTTTTCCTAATTTTGATGGGAGAGGAAGACCCTGGGCATGGAGGGTATAAATGAATAAATGTTTTTGTTGTTGATGATGTTTAGATTTTTTCTTTATGCTCATCATCATGTCCTTTCCTTTGCACAATTAGAAAGCTAGAATTTTAGATCCTTTAGCTAGAAAGGCACTTACTACCATGTTTCACAAGTCAGCACCGCTGAATCTAGTTCTTTCCTGCTCTACAAATTTTCCTTCAGATTAGCTGAATGAGTTTATAGCTGACACATCATTACCCCGAAACTCTTGCAAGTTTCTTGCAAGTAAAGCTAATCACATCTTTTGAAAACTCCTGTAAACCAGTCACAGAAGGCTGTAAATTAGGAAGTGAAAGGCAGAAAGATAAAGTTGCTTATACATCAATATACTAAACTTTTTCCTTCTTGGAAGGTCATTCTTAATTTGCTCATTTCCTGGGAAAAGGAGGACCCTCAGCCTCAACTGGGCTTCAGGTGGAAATTTACCCAAACACACCAAGCTGACTCAGAATGCAACCTCAGCAGCCCTCCACGTATGCTTTTGTTACAAGTTTTCCTTTTATCATGAATTCAGAGATTCTTAGGCTAACACTCAAGGAGCTGCTTTGCTTTATCCTTCAGAATATACTCTTACTAGGCATATACTAGTAAGCACATATACTTCAAAACTTTAGGCATTGATTTTTAAGACAGTATGAGTCTCAGTGTAGTGGCTCATGCCTATAATCTTAGCACTTTAGGAGGCTGAGGTGGGTAGATCACCTGAGGTCAGGAGTTCGAGACCAGCCTGGCCAACATGGTGAAACCCCACCTTTACCAAAAATACAAAAATTAGCTGGGCATGGTGGTGCACACCTTTAATTGCAGCTACTCAGGAGGCTGAGTCAGGAGGATCACTTGAACCCAGAAGGTGGAGACTGCCTTTAGTGGAGACTGTGTCACTGTACTCCAGCAGTGACAGAGTGAGACTCTCTGTCTCAAAAAATAAAGAAAAAGTAAAGACGGTATGAGCCTACAGAGATGCCTCCATGTAAACAGGCATAATAAGTAAAGTGCGTGTGGGGTACTGTTTGTCTCTTCTTAATCAGATGGTAATAAAAGTACTGGTACCATTTATCAGATGATTGTCAGCCTTAGTGTTTTAATGAAATTACTATTAGTTTGCTACACCTTAAGAGCTGTAATGACTCATTACCCCAGTCTGCTGCTGCTTTCGGGATTCTCAGAGCTGACTTTAATTTGTTCTGCCTGACCTTCTCTTTTTGTAGCACCTGGGGTCAACCTCAGTTACTCCTCCTTCCATCAACATTTCCCTCATCCCCGACAGGTACCAAATGTTGGGAGTGAATGCCATAACCTGATTCCTTTAAAGAGCTTACACTTCACTTCTGTGTGCAATTAGAACACTAAGAAGCATATGTCAAACCCACATCACTCAAATTCAACATATTGTCCCACTGAAGGTAGGAAAGGAGAGGCAGAGCTGTCAAAGCCTTCTACCGACCGCTTCCTTTCCTCCACATCCAATGCCTATCCTCTCTTCACAGTCATCCCTAGATGATGACTTTCTCCGATATGCTGCTGGATTCCCACCCACTCCCTCAGTAGGGGCCTAAGCCTAAATAATAGTCTGTAAAGCAAAAAAATAAGGCATTTCACATTTACTAGAAATAGTAAACTCATTAGAAAAAAACATCCTGCCCAACAGCAAACATTAAAAAAATATTTGCCCCAGTTCTGTTTTCTGTGTTCATGTCTACTATATCATTCTCTGAATTTACAACCCTTGGGACAATTTTGGTTTATTTTGCTGCCCTGAAAGAGGCCTGAGGCAGTTTGTTATCTTAACTCCTATGCATAGTGACATGAAGCAGAATTCCAGACATTTCCTTTCTGAATTGGTCCTGGCCTAGCTACAGACAAACTGAAAGTGCATTTCAGATGCCTCTCCTTTCTGATGCCTTTACTTTGTTTTACAGGAAGAACTCCCTTTATGCAAACTACACATTCCTGAGGGAAAGGCTGTTTGCGAATTACTTTTTTTTTTGGCAAATGATTTCTATTTTAATTTACTCATATAATAAATTCAGCTATGTTTTATACTAATTTCTGTTTTGTATTTAACTGGAAAGAACTCTGAAGCATTAAGTTCTCCAAGGTAAACTTGAAGCTTTTCTGCTAACGGAATAATTAAATGATTTAAAGAAGTTTGAAATTGAAAGAACATATTGCAAAATGCTTTTAAAGTTAAATTTTTATTTTGTGATTCAATTATCCCTTAGCTTATCTATTCTGCGATGTAAATTCTCTTTTAATTTACCCGGCTTTGATTTATAAGAGAACGCTACAATTGTAAGATCCCAATGGTTGTACAAACTCTTACCTAGGTGATCCCAGTTGGTTGATTATAAAACAATAGAGAATGCTTAGAATGTTTACATTCATTGCCAGGACAAAGTGAACTTTATGGCCAAATTTCAGAAAGTGGTAAACATATTTTTTAGTATCTCATTACAAGCAAGTGTTTGCAAGTTTTAAGAATTGCCTATTTCTTTCTTCCCCTACTATCTTGCAGTGTCCTTTCTTTAGTTCCCGGTCCTGTTCTATTGTGTCATTTTACTCAAGATTGCAGAGAAAGAAGGAAAAGGAGGGAACACACACACACACACACACACACACACAACCCAAACCATTAATGTCTACTTTAGCAGTTTTTAAAGCCCATTCACCAAAAAGGTCACTAAATATTAGGAAAAATGGTTAGCTCATAGAATACTTGATAATTAATTAATTTTAAAACACTAATAATACCCTCTTCTGTCACCTTAATTCTTTCATAGAAAGAGAGGGTTAGAAAAATTTTAAAAAATATCTTGTCTATTGTATGCTGTTTCCAGAATGGTCTATAAAATCAACATATTGATGATTTTTCAGGGGTTTGGACCAAAATATCTGACGACAGAGAAAACTCTTAAACTTCATGCCTCCTAAGAGGAAGACACCTCATTGCCAGAAAGCTTCCAGGTAAAAGAAGAATACATTTCCTTTTAGGTGACAGAAAGATAAATATACATGGTGTATTTGTGTTTAACTGAAAAGAACTCTTAAACATTAAGTTTTACATTCTCCAAAATAACTTGAAGCTTTTCTGCTAAGCAGTAAAATAATTAAATATATAAAGTGTTATTTCATATTCTTTCATCTTTAACATCACCCGGATTATTTCTTGCTTTTAAAATTTTGATGCTAATCTCTTCTGATAGTCTAAGAGCCCCTAAAGACCAGTAATGTGTAAGCAACTTAGACAACTTTTCCCAATATATAGTGAGGCATTACAGTTTTTTCATCTGCTCTGCACAGGACATCTATTTTAGACACTTCCTTTCCTAGTCTTCTTCATTGGGACTTGTAGCTTCTTCATATTTCCTTCAAAAGGCACTATCCTCAATGTGTTGACAACAAAAATGGATATCAAAGCCTAAACCTTTATTATTAACAAGTAACAGGTGTCAATTCATCATTTGAAATCCCTATTAACCAATGTATTAGCTATTCTCCCATATTTGCATCATTTTCATAGACAAAAGCTCTTTGAGGTTCTCAAACTTTTAAGAGCACAACAAAGTCCTGGGACTATAAATCTAAGAACCACTGTTTAAAGACATCACTGTTGTAGTGTAATTTTTTTTTTTAAAGAGGTAAGACTAGAGGATATTTTTTTCCTCTTAATTTGCCCATATTGATATTATTAATGGACTTTAAAATTTCTAAATGTTGAGACCACAAAAACAAAAAGTTTTCAAGGAATTTTAGTAGTTAATGGGTTCAAGTTTAAACCTAATACAAGAGTCCAATTCACTTTAAGACATCTAAGTTGCTGGTCAGTAAACCCGGAGTATGATGAATATATCAAGGCTTGTGTTTGTAAACAACTTTACTTGGGTAAAGACAAGATGTCCATCTCCTAATTGAAAACGATTATTTTTTCTTTTCTTCTCCTTTTGCTTTTTGAGCTACACAAAATTTGGGAAAACACTGATCTAGATTCATCACTTTCCCTGAAAAATCCACAGCATTAGAAAACGTATCCTATGAAATAGGCCACACCATTGCTAATAAACACTGATGCTTTAAAACCTACTTTCATATGGAAGCCATATGGAGTTTTGCCTTTGGATAAGTGTGAGGCAAATCTCACTGTCCACTGTACTAATCTCCTGTTCACTCGTCATATCAGAGGTCTCCACTGAGTCTCATGGCTTTTTTTTTTTTTTTTTCCTCTACTATGATGTAGGCTGATGAATCCCAAACTATATCTCCAGCTCAGTTTTCTTTCTGAACTATAGAATCATATATGCACATGCAACTGACTTCAGTTTCATTTGCACATATAATAAATATCTCAAACTCAACATGTCCAAAGTGGAGCTCCTGTTCTTCCCCCTACGATGTTTCCTATCATAGAAACACTATACTTCCCAATGGGGAGGCCCTGAATCTTGGATTTATCATAGACTCCCTTGTTTCTCTAGTATTCTACATCTAATCTATTAGGGAAACTCGATGATTCTACCTTCACACGTATCCAGATGCCAATCTCTAATCCTGATTGGAAACACTATCATGTCACACCTAGATTCCTGCATCTGTGTACTAAGACAACAAACAGGTCATCTTGTTCTTCCTTCCCCTCAATGGAAATCTTTAAAATGACTTACAAGGGCTCACATGATTTAGCTACCCAGCTCTTTGATGTCATCTTTATTACTCTTTCCCTAAAACATTCTGTTACCACTACACCAGTCTTCATGCTATTGCTCAAAAATGCCAACTATGCCTGCTTTTTACTTTGCTGGAATATCCGTCTCCCAGGAACCTACATGGCTATTTCCCTCACTTCCTTCAAAGCCTTTGAGAATCGTTCAAATGCTCCCTTTTCAATAAGTCCTATCCCAATCTCCCTATTTAAAAATGCAAGACTCCCTTCTGAAACTTCCTATACTCACTACCTTGCTTCACCATTGATCTCTCAATCATAAGTATCATCACACTACACAATTCACTTATTTTTTCTACTGTTTATTATCTGTCTCTTCCCACTGGCTTGCAACCTGCACAAGGACAAGGGTCTTTCTTAATTTGCAAAGAATCTCAAACTTTAGAATAGTACCTGGCATACAGCAGGAACTCAATAATTATCTGCTGAACAAATGAAAGAACTGTCTATTCCACCATCATATATCACAGATCCTACATCCTTTGAGTGTCGGAAAACTGGTTCAGGTCCCAGCTGCACTCTTGACATTCCCAGGTTGGGACTAAAACAGCCTTTCCGCCGATTAGATTTCTTATACTGAGCCAAAAAATGCAGAGCCAGTCTTGCACTATAATTCTTAGCAAGACATCTCACATCTCTGATCCTCAATTTTTTTCTTTTTCAACTGACACAGAGAGTGATGTGATGAAACAAGCTTGGCATTTGGAATCATGCAGACCTGCGTTGAAGGCTCTGGCACTCACTAGCACTGTGGGCCTTGGGCTGGTCACTAAAGCTTTCTAAACATATTTCTAAATTCACTGCAAATAATATGTATCTTACAGTTTGTGGAAGGATTAGAAATAGTTTAACTAAAGCACTTTAAATAGTGCCTCTCACATATTATGTTTCCAGAAAGCATATCTTAATATCTCCTGAATAGCACTGGCGTCGTCTTCTGCTGGATTCTCAAGCCTGGCTTGGGGAAGCAGCAGGGCAGCACTGTGGACACAGGCAGAGTCTTTGGAGTCCAGCTGACTTGAGCTGTAGGTATTGTGAGATGGTGTTAGGTACAGTCAACTAAGATTGAAAGAAAAAGTTGATAAGAAAGGAGGAGGATTAAAAGGTACCCGTGGAAAACGCAGGCATAGGAGGAGGACAAAAGTGAGAAAATGTAGAAAAAGGGGGAAAATGGAAAAAGAAGATACCAAATTAAGAGGGGCAAAGGCATGTTTCTCCTTATTCAGGCCCAGGTTTGCTGCAATGACACAGTATCACCTTGTGTCTCGCAGTGATAAGTCCTGCCATTTATTTCTCTCTGAATCTCAGAACCAGTCCTCCTCTATTTCCAGGAACACTCATGTACAAAGTGTCCCAATTCCATGCCAAAGATACAGCCCAGCTTCCTCAGGCACCTCATGGAGCTATTTATAAAGGCACGCTATCCAGATGTGTAAACGCCACTGCTCACAAGCTGCGAAGCGGATGCTCATAGGCAACGCAGTTAAGATCTGCTGGCCCCCAAACACATGCTGTGCTGGGCATCAGGGTTTCTACAATAAAAACTCATAGAGGGGATAAGCAGATGTGCTCAGGCACTCAGCAGAAAACAAGATGTTCTGGCAGCCTGGATGACTCTGGTTATCAAGGCCTGTTCTTCCTATCAGCCCAGATTGCACAGCCTGTCAAGAGAAATACAGAGGGAGAGGATCACACTACTTTGTGTCTGCTCTGTCTTAGTACAGCAGGAAAACCTATCACTCATCCACACAGATGAGCACACCCGATGGGAGGTGCTGTGAGTGCAGGACACAAAGGCAGATGTTGCCCTGAGCACATACCTGTGGGCAAATCCCTCTGTGAATGTTCGATGAATGAAAGCATGACAAAAGCAAAAATGAAAACAAATATGAACCATAAAAATGGTTATTGATCATCACCATCATATCATTTCTACAATTCCTTCGGAATAATAATGTGGTAGATTGATGATAAAAATGTCCTCAGTGCAAGAATGGCCCTGCGTAAAATGACTAGAGGTCCTCTGCCATGAGACAGCATATATTTTCCCACCTCTTGAGTCTGGGGGCAGAAGGGAGCCATGCGGCTTGCCTTTGACTAAAAGAACATGGAAGAGAGTGATGGGCCAGGTCTGAGATGTGTTCTCAAGAGGCTTGGCATGCTTTTGCGTTCTCTCTTGCTTTTCTGAAATCCTTCTGCGAATGTGTGTGGTCAAGCCTGACCAAATTAGCTTCAGGGATGTGGCTTAAAAGTATATGGATGCCATTCCAGACATCATGTTTGATACCATTCTAATGATATTCTTCCCACAAAATACAGGAAGAAACTGTCTTAAGAACTTTAGATAAATCATCTTGAATTCTCCTGACAACCTGCAAAGTCGGTATTACTGCTAGCAGAGAAACAGGATTAGAAAGGTAAAGTCTCTCATCCAAGGTCACACTGCTGGTGAATTCAGAACTGCATTCACTCCAGGTCTGCAGTAATTTCAAACTTCATGCTTACTTCATGATATCACTCTAATTTGATAGACACGGGGGAGAACAACGAGGATTAGCAATGTGAGCTATCTTACTGAGGTTTCCAGTGCTAGGTTGCTTCTTTAATGAGTTATGATAAGTATGATCAAAGACAACCCTGCTTTTGTCTTAATCTGGGTATGCCAAAAGCAGAACTGGGTTCAGAACCAGTCATATGACTCCTACTCAAGGGCTTTTTCTACTCTCCTTATTGTGGAAGGATGCACATTTTCTATACCATGCAATAGGGCAATTCTTATCTCTCTGTCTCTCAATTATATCACTAGTAAAATGAGAATAAAAATGCCTACTCTGTCCATTGTACAAAGTTATTGTGAAGATCAAATCAAATAATCAAAAGTCAAAGTGTTTTATTTGGGTCATTTTATAGAAGAGAGAGGGCTAATGGGCCCAAGGGATGTTAGGGTCACCATGCTGTTGGCATCTGTTAAAAACAGATGCACTACAAAATATTGCTGCAATTGTATTTAGTAGGGCAGAGCAGGAATTTGGGGTCTTGCAGAGCCTAAGAACTCTGGAATTTCTTAGGGTAGGGAGTGGTCTTTACAAATTTTCCAATACTAGTGTTCTTGGGTTTTGAAAGTTAGCCACCTACAACCCCAGGTCAATTATTTCTTGGTGTTAACAACAATTTGTCTATCTGTTAATTCAGCCAAATGATGAATTAAATTGACGGGGCTAGTATGGACTGAATATCTGTGTCTCCCCCAAATTCGTATGCTGAAGCCCTAATTCCCAATTTGTCTTCCAAGACAGAGTCTTTAAGGAAGTAATTAAGGTTAAAGGAATTCATAAAGGGTAGTTCCCTGATACATAGGATTAGTGCTCTCATAAGAAGAGACCTCAGGGAGCTTGTGCTCTCTCTACCACACAGGGAGGGTGGCGCCTGTGCAAGAGGGGACAGGATGAGACCCTCACTAAAACTGAACCACACTGGGACCCTGATCTCAGACTTCCAGACATTGAACTGTGGAGGAAATACGTTTTCGTTGCGTAAGCCACTCAGTCCGTGGTACTTCACTATGGCAGCAAGAGGTGATCAACACAGGAGCAAACTCCAGTTCAGGTGGACTCCTGTTTCAATTGAACTCCAGTTCAATTCAGACAAAATAGCCCGACAATCTAAGATTGATAGAGCTTTGAAGGTCTCACTATCAACACATACGTGGGAAGAGGATAAACTAGAGGTTAGATGAATTATAACAGATTTTTAAAATTTATACATGTTTTTATATATTTTCATTTACTCTTCAAATATTAGGTTTTATACAATTAGAAGACATTTTTACTGAGAATTTGCCTCATTCACATAATTACTTTTATGTGTATGAGCTTTTTCCAGAATCCATGTCCATGTATATATCTTTATAAGTATATTCCCACTAAAATAATAATGGGCCCTTAATTATTTAAGTAATTTTTATGCTTTTATAATCATTCTATTATTCATTTTAAAATTCTGTTTATTTCTATTCCTTTTGTTGCTATTATAGAAAGCATGAACGTGGTTTTAAAAAATGAGTTATCCCAAAGGGCTCAGAGTAAAAAAAAACATGAGCCTCTTGTCCCATCTCTTCTGGGTGGAAACTATCTTGTCTTCAAAGTATAACCCAAGCATGGTCCTAACTCAAACATCTCCCTTCTCCAACTTCAGCCGTAATTTCCGGGGGTAACCTCTCAGTGGTTCATCTTATTAGTCTCTAATTTATCAGACTCAAAGGATTATCCATTGATACCACAATGAGAATGATCAAAAATTAGCAGACATCTGCTAGCTTCTCTTGTGTCTTCTGAATGTCTGTGACTTAGTATTACTAATTTTAGTTCACCTATTATTTTTAACCTTAAATAATATATTTAAATCTATATGATTTTTCAAAGACCTAGAACCAACCCAAATGCCCATCAGTGATAGACTGGATACAGAAAATGTGGCACATATACACCATGGAATACTATATAGCCACAAAAAGGATGCGTTCATATCCTTTGCAGGGACATGGATGAATCTGGAAATCATCATTCTCAGCAAGCTGACACAAGAACAGAAAACCAAACATGGCATGTTATTTCTCATAAGTGGGTGTTGAACGATGAGAACACATTGACAAAGGGAGGGGAACACCACATACTGGGGTCTGTTGGGGGGTGGGGGCCTGGGGAGGCATAGTAGGGAGTGGGGAGATTGGGGAGGGATAACATTAGGAGAAATACCTAATGTAGGTGACAGGGGGATGGAGGTAGCAAACCACCATAGCATGTATGTACCTATGTAACAATCCTGCAAGATCTGCCCATGTACCCCAGAATGTAAAGAAAAGAAAAAAAAATTATGAAAATTTTGCAAGCCAGTTTTTAAACATAGCCATTAAAAATAAGTTAATATATAAATGTACAGTTCAACAAATTACACTGAAACAAAGGCAACACATACTCAAACCTTAAAAAAATTTTTTTCTATAATCATTCCTTGACTTCAAAGTTGGATCTTCTGTCATCTATGGTACTACTTTTATTACATATTGTCAAGGTTAACAGCAATATTTTCTATTCTAAGACCTCTATTTGGTCTGCTATGCTAAATATAATTGTAAATTTAGTCACAGTTAAAAAAATCAATAAGCAGTATTAAGCTTATTGTGATTACATATACTATCCCAATGCCAGGCAAATTAGTCTGGCTTGGATGATTTTCTCTTCTATCACATTCTCAGTAGTGCAATGTCATATCCACTAACAATCACACAGAAGTTTCCCAGCATTAAAAGTAAATAGACTTTCCTTTCTTATATGCCAGCAGTTGCCTACATTCATGCCACAATTTAGTTTAATTCATATTTGGAGCAAATATTCTTATGCAGTGTTAGAGCCTTTGGGGGTATTTACTTATTTAACTTTGAGACAGAGTCTCACCCTGTCACCTAGTCTGGTGTGCATTGGTGTGATCCTGGCTAATCTCAATCTTTCAGGTTCAAATGGTCCTCCTATCTCAGCCCCACAAGCAACTGGGACTACAGGTGCATGCCACCATACAGGTAATTTTTTAAAAAAATTCTTTGTAGAGATGAGGGTCTCACTATGCTGTCCTGGCTGGTCCAAGCTCCTGGGCTCAAACAATCCTCCTGCCTTGGCTTCCCAAAGTACTGGGATTACAGGCATGAGCCACCATGACTGGCAACTTTGGAGTATGCAATTTCCTTTCTTTTCCTCTGGTTTTGTTGGTATCAATTTTTTCAAAGATTTTAATCATATTATCTATTTAGCAAATTCCTGTTTTTGCTAAAGATCTACCTCATGGAGTTATCCTGGCCCCAGATTACACTGGCTGCTCCCCAGACCTGCTACATAGGGGCCATTTGTTATTTCCCTCCATTGCTGCCCTGGGTAGATGGTTGGATGGATAAACTGTCCCTTGGATCCCAATCTTCCTTTTTCTTAGTTTACATCTTCTTTTTGCTGGAACACATTCATAAGCAACTTCCTAAGAAAGGACTTTGGAGGTAAACATTCTCAGTCCCTGCATGTCAGAAAAAGTCTTTATTCTATCTTTACATTTGATTGATAAAATGGTTAGATCTAGAGTTCTGAGTTTCCAAAAAAAAAAAAAAAAAAAAATCCCTCACAATTTTGAAGGCGTTGCACCACAGTTTTCTACCTTCAAGTGTTGCTGTGAGAAATTTAAGGTAGCTTGATTTTCATTCCTTTTTTGCTCTCTTATATTTTTCCCCAGAAGAGTTTAAGGACCTTTTTATTCTTGATATTCTAAAATTTTAAGAGAATATGCTTAGATATGGGTCTTCTTCCACTCTTTCTGAAAGATAGTCAGTAGTCCCTTTTTAAAGATCAAGCCCTGGCAAATCATGTATTATTAGTTTTTAAGGTATATTTCCTACTCTCTTCTCTTTTCTAGAATGCCTATTACTAAATATTGGAAATTCCAGATTAAGTGTCTACATTTTAAAAAGTTTTTATTTTTAGTTTGGCAAAATACACATAACATAAAGTTTACCATCTTCAAAATCTTTAATTGTACAATTCAGTAGTATTAAGTATACACTGTTGTGTAACCATCACCACCATTGATCTCAAGAACTCTTTCCATTGTGCACAACTGAGATTCTGCACCCATTAAACAATAACTCTCTATGCCCTCTTCTCCCCATTCCCTCTGGCAATTACCATTCTAATTTCTGCTCCTGTGAGTTTGCCTACTCTATCCTCATATAAGTGGATTCATGCAACGTTTGCCTTTTTGTGACTGGTTCATTTCACTTTTCCTATTGTCCTGAAGGTTTATTTACATTGTAAAAACTGTCAGCATTTCCCTTCTTTTTGAGAATAAATAACCTTGTCTGGTTTCTCCATAGGAAAGCATCTTAGAACAGTTGTATGAGCTAATGGAATCTGTTGTAGTACCTCACACTGTCTCCGTATACTCTAGTTGGCTTCCTTCCCCATCCTCCCACTGGACATGCTCTTGACATGGCCCTGAGGCATGCAGGTTGCTAATTCTAACATTACTTCCTCCAAGACCACACCTTCCTTCCTGTGGCCTCCTGGTAGCCTCTGACACAATGGAACACACTTTCTTCTAGAGACACTTTCTTCTCCTGGCTTCCACATCTCTCTCTCTGATGGTTTTCTCTCTACCTCACTAGCTAGTCCCTCTTTCTCTATCCCATCTTCCTCTTTGACCTAAATGGTGTGCTTTGGGGTTTGGTGTGGGAACCCCTTTCTACTTTCTATCTGTACTCTCTCCTGGGGTAGTTTCAAGTCCCACTGGCTTTAAATACTGTCAATAAATCAAATGACTCTTAAGTTTATTATCTTTCTCAATATCGCTCTTTAACATCCTCTCCATCTTTACCAGCTGCCTACTTGATATTCCACTTGGCTGTCCAACAAAGAGAACTTTCCAACTTAACATGTTCAAAACAGAATTCATTCCCTCAAATCTGCTCTCTCAACCGTTTGTACAACCTGGTAGATCTTGACCAAAAGCCGAGTAATCATCCTTATACATACATACATACATCATACATATATGCATACATACATGTATGTACAGGACTATGAGGTCTACCCAGAAAATATCTTTAGGATGCATACATTCACTTCTACCTTTACTCCTTCCACCCCTATTCAAAGGCAACTATTTCTCACCTAGACTCTGGCAATAACCTCCTATTTCCCAAATTCCACACTTTCCACCTACAATATATTTTTCACAGCACAATCAGAGTAAACTTAAAAATATATAAATTTGATTGGGTCCTTCTAAGAGTGACTTCCCCCCTGCACTTAACAATAAAATCCAAACTCCATTCTCCAGGCTGCAAGGCCCTCTCTCCTAATGTATCTCCTATTCCCTGTTGTCTTGGTCTTGATGTTCAAAGAATAAGACAGTCCTGTTCTTTCTGTTCCTCCAACACATAAAGCCCACCCTTACTTGAGAGTGAGTAATGAAAGCTAGCTCTTCTCTCAGATGTTCTCATAGCTAGCTGCAGCTTGTCAGTCAGATCTCAGCTGAAACATCATTTATTCAGGGTTGTCTTCTTTGACCATGGGATCTTAAGCAATGCCCAAGACTTTTTTTTTTTTTTTTTTTTTTTTTTTAACACATCCCATCTTCACTATATCCCTTAACATGATCTGGTATTTTCCTACACCTCTTTACTACAACATTCTCTGCACTTAGCACCGAGGCACTCAATGAATATTATTTAGATGAACGAATCACACAATAAGTATGGAGCTCTCTCCACTGTCCATGTTTCCTAATGACATAAAAATTCTAGAATTAAGAGTACAGAAAAACATTTTCTCCATGTATCCGTTCCTGTCCAAATTTGATAGAAGAACAGGGTTTTTATGTTAAGACAAAGGCGAGCAACTTGAAAAGCCCAGGAGTGGCCTTGTGGATCTGTATGAAAATACAGTACTGTGTTTGCTCTGTCTCCATTCATCCATTCATTCAAATATATTTACTGGATACTTGTTCAAAGCCTAGCCTTGCATTAGGTATGGAATTTTGTGTGAATAATACAAAAGGGGTCTTTCCATCACTGTACACTTTTTACTCACAGGTGTGAGCTCAGAAGACCAATACATCTGATAAGCAAGGTTGTATGACATCACACACTCAGCCTGCCTCTGCTCAAATGGCATTCCATGGATCTGAGTTTGCAGCTCGGTTTTTCCATTCACTAGCTGTGTACTCACAAGCAGGTAGCTTAATTTCTGTAAGCCTCTGCTTCACCATCAAGATAAAGGGGATAAATATATTTACCTCACATGTTTGCTAAGAGAATTCAATTGGAAAATAAATGTAAAACGTTGTTTAGTTCCTAATGCTACTGATAATTAATGATAATTAATAAATAGTATTCTCTGCTATTACTATTTTATTATTACTCCTCCTCTTGGTACAGCTGCCATTTCCACTACTGATACTAACTCTCTCTCTCTCTTTTTGTTTTTGAGACAGGGTTCACTGTTGTGGCATAATCATAGTTCATTGCAGCCTCGAACTTCTGGGCTCAGGGAATCTTCCCACTTCAGCCTCTTGAATAGCTAGGACTATGGATTTGCACCACAACAACCAGCATTTTTTTTTTTTTAAGTAGAGACAGGGTCTCACTGTGTTGCCCAGGCTGGTCTTGAACTCCTGGTCTGAAGCAATCATCGTGGCTACTAACATGATTTTACTGAAGAAATATGAGGCAGGTGAAAATCAGGATTAAAATGTGTTTTTAGAAATATTATGTCAACAGCCATATAACAAACCAGACCGGTTATTTCCCAGAGGCATAATCCACTCAGACCCCCAGGAAGGCAAAAATGTGTAGGATTTGATGGTTCCCATTTTATGGTGTCCTTCCAGAAACCAGTATAAAAAGATAGGAAACAAAAGTACAATATCCTGGTCATTTCTTTGACTTGGGCATGAAGCTGGCTCTTATTATTAGAAAGGGAAATTTCAGCATCCATGCTGATGGGCCATGAATATCCAATTAAACATGAATCTCAGCTCCCAATCAGCCCACACGTGCCTTGGCCAAGAGGAAGCATTTTCATTTGCTCAGCGTTTTCTTCTAATATGACTTGTCCTTTGGGTCTTTGAGGCTGACTGGCCTCCTCTAGGGAGGATCATTCAGGACCATGAAGAGAAATCTGGGAATCTCACTGAGCAATGCTCACTTGGCTCATGAATTCTATTTGTGGAAATGAAATCTTGAATCCCATGGAAGTGCTTAACAAACCCAGAAGCAGAAAATCTCTCCCACCTGACAAACATCACCCAGAGTCCATGTGAATGAACAATGACACTAAAAGAGACACCACAAATGCAATTTTCCTACTTACCTAAATCACATTTCTCCACAAAACACCATCTAAAATCCTCTTTCACATTTTCATCCTTTCTAGCTCCCGTTTTTTCTTTTTAATAAGCTTCCCTTTTCATTTTTTAATTCTATCTCCATTTTCCCTTTGAATTTAGCCAGGTTGTTAAATTAAAAACCCTCATCTTCTGTCTTTGCATGCACATTATTTTCCGTTTCTATTCTGGGGCCTCATTCTGCTCCTTTAGCCATTTGACATTCTGAGCAGGTGCAAAAGAAGGCTGCAGGTTCAAAGGTGTATCTTCTGCACTTCTTGACCCCTTTGATTTGAAAGCACATTACCTTAATAATAAAAATATCTAGGTTACACATTTGATATACAGACCAGAGAGAATCAAGTTCAGGACATTTTTTTCTGATGCTTTAAAGAAATGCCCAGAAAAGGATTCCAAACTAATTTTCCACTGATTCTCTATTCCTCCATTACATTATTTTTCTATACATTTTATACATCAGTGAAGTCATTTGGGATTTCAGAGTCATTTGGGATTATTGATTATGAAGCAGCAAAAACCCTTCACACTGCAAGGAAGGTGATGCCAGCCTCTATTTTAGCTAGCTTTTCAATCATATTATTTCTACTTATAAAATGTATTTTAGGCCATAATTCATTTTAGAGACAAACTAGTTTTCAAGTTACTGTTATTCGTTCAAAAGTGACCATATAAAAAGTTTAAAATCTGTAGATTTAATGTGCCTGACACTCAATTTCATGCTCTGTTTGCCCCATTGTTCAAAGCAAATAGTAAAGTCTTCAGCTATATACGTGTATGTGTGTGTGTCTGTGTGTGTTTATTCAGTTCATGACTTCAGTTTTTACAATGTTAATATATTGCTTTGTAAAAAAAATCTGCTACACAGGAAAGGTGTCAAACAATTTTTTTTTTTTTTTTGAGACAGAGTCTCACTCTTTTGCCCAGGTTAGAGTGCAGTGGCATGATCTTGGCTCACTACAACCTCTGCCTCCCAGGTTCAAGCATTCTCCTGCCTCAATGTCCTGACTAGCTTGGATTACTGGCACCTGCCACCACACGTGGCTAATTTTTGTATTTTTAGTGGAAATCGGGTTTCACCATGTTGGCCAGGCTGGTCTCAAACTCCTGACCTCAAGTGATCTGACCGCCTCAGCCTTCCAAAGTGCCAGGATTATAGATGTGAGCCACCACACCCGGCCTCAAACAATAATTTATAATCTATCACATTAACTTTGCAGTTCCTATTTGCAATGCATTCTGATTTACAGGGTTAACATATTCAGCACACTTCTACATTTTCTCCTTTAAAAAACTACTTCCAAGTGATGAAGAAATGGACAGAAGAGTAGCATTAGAAGCAGGTAATCTGCCTCTGCATATTATAATTCAAATGATTTAAAAGCCACTTAAAACAAGCAAACAATTACTAATAAGTATGGATGACTATTTGGGGTCAGGTACATGGAAAGACTTTTGAACTTGTTTAATAAGTGACCCCTACTAACTCCTAAGAATTTTAAAAGAAGAAAACTTAAAAATGATAACATTTTATTATCAGACAGAAGGCAAATGTTTAGGTAGCTTTTTCTATAGAATAACTAGAAGATTCATTCACTTACATGATATGTAATCAATTCTCCACTACATGCAAGACACTTTGGGATACATGGGGACAAAACACAGACAACACACCTGCCCACACCTGGCTTATATTCTAACACAAGAGAAGATGCTAAGGAGCCAACAACCCAAATGGAAGGCAATAAAATTGAGTGGTGAGAGGGCCCAGGACCAGGATCAGTGGGAGTGGTACTGTGAGGGGCTGTCTATTTAAAATGACGTGGTCAGGGTCATTTCCTAACACAACTACACATTTCTATTGAAAGCTTCTACTTCCAATGACAATATGGCCTCTGATCTGTTCTGAACTCTAATATAATAGTGTCCCTCACATATGATCCATTCCTCCTATTATTTTTTTTCATCTATATATTACAATAATTTACATGGTCCTATAACCACATAATTGTAATATCCTATAATCACACATGGCATTGTACTGTATGATGGGTAAAGTATAAAAACAAACCATTAAATGGAAGGAAGGTTCACTTATTCAATTTAATTCATTTAACATTTATGAAGCACCTACTGTTTGCCATAAACTGTGCGATTTGCTGGGACACCAAGATGAAAAATGAAGACTTGGGTCTTAGAGTCTCTGAGAGACAGCAGGAGACAGAAACAAAATTAGGTAAGGGTACTGAGTACACAGTAGAATTGCAAGGACAGAGAAAAGCAGCAGATGATTTGATCAGCCAACCTGCCATCTACACAAGTGAATGTGACGTGCAGACATGGAATCAGAGAGAAGGTAGAGCAAATAGGGTATTTTTAGGACAGAGATGAACGAGAATATCAATGCAATAAAAACAAGAAACCACAAAATTGAGGGAGTTGAAAGATGCTGAGAAGGGAACGTTACTGGAGGGAGAAGTGTAGAGGAGGAGGAGGAAAAAAGCTGGACTAGGGCAGAGATGATGAGGCCATGAATAGTGAGAGAGTTTGGCTCACAAATAACAAGGCTGGCCACATGCACACACACACAGGCGTTTCTCAAACTGTACTTGGCTGGTTACTGGTGATGCAAAGATGAAAAGTACCTATTTCTATGGTCCCATCTGGAAACCTGACATGAGGCCACCAACTCACCTTCTCAGCTACATCACCCATCACTTCCCCAGAACCATTTCTCTAGCCACAAAAATGCCTGCCCTTTCATCCTTTGCACATAATGTTCTACCTGGGTAGGATGTCATTTCCACCTTCTTTACCTGGAGACTTCCTGCATGCCCTTCTAGCCCCAAATTAAATATAACCTCTATTAGAGGATTCCCCCAACACCCTCTTCCTTGTTCGCACAGTTCTTGGTAACATTTTCCAATTAGAGTGCTTTTCTCAGTTAGGCTTAATTATCTGTATAACTGTCTGCTCCTACACAGAACCCTGAGCATTTCGTGGGTACAGACAGTTCTATCCATCATTTCTACGCTTCACATGGTCTACCACATAGTAGTCGCTGATTATATAAATGTTTGCTTTATATAATTGCTTACTCCAGCAATCCTTTAACAAAGGTTCAGATACCCAAGACAGAAAACATTATACTATGGATGTTTCAATTAATATTTTAAAAAATTATACATGGTAATTCTTGAATGTATTCTCACTGTAACAATTTAAATAACAAAGATGTACAAAGAACCTCAACACTCTTTTCATGCTATATGCCCAATTCCATTCTTCTCAGCAGAGGTAGCCACTATCTTTGAGGTACAGATTTACGCACATTTTCTTTCCTTTGTATTTTACCTCTGTACATATGTAAAGCACCAACATATAGTTTTCTATGAGAACTGGTTTTTACTTAACAAGAAGTTTCAGACATATTTTATATCCAGGAATAGATAGATTCATCTCCTTATTTTCAATTGACACAAAATATTCACTAGTAAACAGAAACAGGCAACAACAACAAAAAATCATTAAGTTTTCACCTTAGAAATATGCAAGCACTGAGAATACATAGTGGGGAAACATGCTCTCTGTTAGACTGGTTTTGCTTTATTGAAGTGCAAATTAGTGTTTTTCTAAACATTTATAACGCGCAAATTCTACTTCAAGGTCTCTATACTCTAGAAACACAGGCACAGATGTTTAAAAGGGTACATATAGGTGTGCATTGCTATGATATTTTTAATAGGGAAAACTTGGAAACATCCTAAATGTCCATACAGGCTTACTAAATGGTGAAACATCTGCAATTGATTTTTTCAGTCTCAGGTACATGGTATTAAATGATTCTAATTTTTCTATAGTCCTATGTCTGTTCCTTCCAAAGCCTGCTTTATTTCAAATCTCTCTCATTTCTAATATTTCCAAATAATGCAATTCAGGATTATATGCACATCTGATAAAATGAGACATTACTTATTTCCAGAGATTTTTAATAGCCTTGTCTTGTTTCTCTTCCTGCACAAAGTAAAGGATATGGTTACTCTGGTAAATTTGTACACATCTCTCTTTCAGTTTGACGCCAAACTTGAATTCAAGAAGACAACAGTAGTTTTTGCTTTATTATTAATTATAGGCTTGTGCTGAATATCAATTATATTTAAGGGATGGTGGAGGGGATAGCGGTAACACATACAGATACACAATCCAGTTTCACACGAGCCAGATACTCTAATTCTGGCAACCATGGATCATTAAAAAGGAAATAAGCCAGAATGTTTGTGTGTTTGTTTATCTGTCTATTCGCATATCCATCTATCTGCTGGCTAGATCAATGCAGTGAAAGAGGATCAAACAGAATCCTCCACAAAATCAAACTAGTAAAAAAGCAAGGACGCAAGCAAGCAAACCCAACACAACATCTGAACATAAAAACAAAGAGAAATGAGGACCATTCTCAAAATCCAAAGCACAGAGGCCAAGGACCACGTGGGAACACAAAAGGCAATTTCTGGTTATCCCAGGGTGCTAGGATAAACAGTTAAGTTCTATAAGAAATGGATACAAAGTGGAAGAAAGTGCTGAATCCAAAGAGAATCCTCAGTTGGTGTGGGGAATGGATGGCTTCTTTCCAGACCAAGAAACTAGAACTTCACAGGTGATGGGGCTAGAACCTTAAATTTGGTGGGGTGGGGCTCACCCAGCTGTAGGCAATGGGGAGAAGTCCAGGTAGACAGGTGCATCACAGGTGCTAGGTGCATAGTGAGATGCCATAGCTCAGGCAGGTGTTGGAGATCACCTAGGATCAAAACAAGTATTCATCCAGGAATCACAGAGAGCACAGCAGTGGCACGTGTAACATTCAGCATTATGTGGGAAGTTGAGCAGGTGGTGAGTGGGCAGGAGAAAGCCAGGCTCCCACTGCTTGGCACAGGCTTGGGCAAAGGACATGGACTCTGAGAAGGTGAGCCAGGAACAAAGGCAGGGCAGTCCCAGCCTTGTAAGAACTGGAGGATGAATAGGAGAATCCTGATGAAGGGGAACAGAAAAGTGATCCTTCTCATTACAAGTGCCACGTTACAAAACAGGGAAGGGATGCTCCCACAAAGACTAAGCCCAAAGAAACCCAAGGAGCAAGATCTGACTCCTGACGAGGGTCCCTTAAATTCTCTCTGATTAACGACCAATATCCCACACCCTTGGCCTGGGTGGAAACTTTAAATTTGGTCAAATGGCTTCAGCTTTGGGGATCAGAGGGCTTCCAGTACAAGGGGACAGGCAGGTCATCATACTAAATTACTGAGTTTGGCTGGAGGAAGAGGGAAAAGTGTGGTTTTGGCAACACTGCTGGAATTATAAGGCCTTAATTAGATTACTGGATCAACCTCTGACTCGCAATGAATGTCCTTAGGGAGACTGTTTAATCTCTCTGTGAGACTATGTCTGAGCTTCCACACTAAAAAATGAAAATAATATTTCAGAAGCAGCTTAAAGGAGAAGCCCATAAAAGCAACAGTGTTGTTAAAAGGATTAGGATTTCAGCTGATCCTTCAATTATATGATGTCCTTCACCCTCTGGCCTTGCAAAAAAACCAACCAAACAAACAAAAAACAAAGAAAGAAAGGAAGGAAGGCTGGGAGAAGTCCCCTCAAATAACCATTGTAAAGAAATGCCCTTGCTTTATATTTATATAGGTGATGGGGCTAACTTTGCTAAACCTAAACTGATTGTGTTGCAAAACAGTGTAACATGATGGAGTCATTCACTTTCAAGTATCCTGTAAATTAGAAATGGTAAGGGCAGAGTGACTCTATTTCCACTCGCCCATGAGAGCTGGACCAGAACCACCACAGAGAACACTTCAGAGAAAAGATGGGTCCAGGAAAAGCGCATTATAGGTTGACTATTGTTGGGCCTTATTCCCCACAGTCAGGGAAAAATTAGGTTAACTAAAGGTAGTGATTTATATTTGGGAAAACAGTACTAATTTAAACCTAACTAGTGGAATGCTATTTCGATAAGAATATGCTTCTTCAAAAGTCAAGAAGGTAAAAAGAGTCTTCTGAAAGTAGAAAAAAGGATACATAGAAACAACTCTATTTGCTATTATTTGGTTTATTTTGAGCGAATGCAGTTCCTGTTAAAGGCTCCTAATGGGTCGTCCCTTTAGATTCTTTTTTTCATAGAGCCTAAAATATTTGGGCACGATTTGCCGATGAAATTATCAAAAACCGGGGCCAATAATCAATTACAAATGGAGGATATTAGCCACCCAAAGATTTATCCCACCGTTAAGAAATAGTTTGGCACTCCCCCCACGTCCTATTGAAATGGTCTGGGTTATCCTAATGAGATTGCAAACAGAAAGTGATAGATACTATACTCTGCTGTGTTGCCTTCACTAAATGGTTTGGTCTTTGTGGAGCTGAAGCAGTAGCAATGTGCATGGTTTTCAGTGGCTGGTCCAGTGGAGGTTCTCCATGTCTGCAGGGTGAGTGATCCCTATGGTGCTGGCTGCAATCCTGGTTGAAAATTAGGATAATCTGAAGTGTTTCTTAAAAGGAGCAATGCCTGAAATATACCCCAATCAAATTAAATCAGAATCTCAGCGTAGGGTGGGGGAAGAGGGAAGGGAGGAACTGACCCAGGAGCAATGATTATACTTCACAGCCAAGGATAAGAACCTCTGCACTGGAAAGTATCTTCAGAGGGGTGAGTGAAACTCATAAAATTTGATGTCTTCCTAATATATTACTCAACTTTTTTTGTTCTGGTGCTATGATGAACAAGAAACCTTTGTTATTTTATTTTCTAGGTTGACTGTTTTTATAGGGGCTAAAAGAAGGTGATCAGCTAACCCAAGGGATCTGTCTGCTTGCCAGTTACGGTTCTCATTTTAAATTAATAAAAGGGACATGTCATTTGTCAATTGTCTTCTTGTTATTCTCAAACAATATTGCAGAGTCTCTAGATCTGTTTAATTATGCATGGTTTCAGACATAAACACAGCAAAGGATAAGACATAGATTTTTCATGACCCTGTCAAGGGCTGCCTTAGGAGAAGCCATGTAACAGCTTCATCTCTTTTACTGAACTTTAAAGGCAGTTATTGTATGTTAAATGGAATAGTTTATTTTTAATTATGGCAAACAATTACATACAAACACTATGTGAGGGGCATATATCTTAACTGCCTTAGTATTCCACGCATATGCTGACCATCCATCCTGGCTTGCGCAGAACTAAGGAGGTTCTTGAAATCTAGGACTTTCAATTTTAAAAGTGAGACAGTCCTGGGAGAAACCATACCTTAGGGAGCTTCTGGAACTCAAGACTTTCAGCACTAAATCCATCTGGGATTAGTTGGTCACCGTATGTACAGCCCTAGTTTGTTTTTGTTTTTTTTTTTTTTTTTTTTTTTTTTTTTGAGACGGAGTTTCGCTCGTTACCCAGGCTGGAGTGCAATGGCGCGATCTCGGCTCACCGCAACCTCCGCCTCCCGAGTTCAGGCAATTCTCCTGCCTCAGCCTCCTGAGTAGCTGGGATTACAGGCACGCGCCACCATGCCCAGCTGATTTTTTGTATTTCTAGTAGAGACGGGGTTTCACCATGTTGACCAGGATGGTCTCGATCTCTTGACCTCGTGATCCATCCGCCTCGGCCTCCCAAAGTGCTGGGATTACAGGCGTGAGCCACCGCGCCCTAGATTTAAGATGGATTTTTTTTTTTTTTTTTTTTTGTCAAGAGAGGTTTCACTGATTACTTAGCGGTAACGAAAAGGAAATGAGCATATTAGATGAGGAGTTGAAGATATTCTCCATTTCCAATCTCAATCTCTGAATACTAAGAAGAGGAAATCAACAAATACTCTATTACACTCATAACTAACACCTAATATACTGTTATTACAGATGAAATCTCAGTATAGGATTGGAAACAGTCACAGTTTAGGCATGGAAAGGTACAAGTGAGAAAAGAAGTCTCAAGGCAGGTCCAAGAGCCTGTAGAACAAGGAGGGGCCTTGAACCAGGGCAGTTAGCTGGTTCTAGTTTACTAGTTTATGGGATCAGGAGCCAAGACAAACTTGAAGCCATGTGGCCACAGCTAACATTTGTTGAGTATTTAGCACATGCACTAGACTAAGACATTTAAAGATTATAAGATTTAACCAGAACTCTATGAAATAAATACAATTATTATATTCATTTTATATTACATAATTATATGCAGTTATATATATTTTACATAGGAGAAAACACAAAGCTGTTTTGTTTATGGCTTTTATTCACCTTTATTCACTTCCTCCATATCTAACCTACAGTAGGCATACCATAAATAACACAAAAATATTATTAACTACAAAAAAAACCCACCAGGTATGGTAAGTACAAATATCTTAAAAGACAATTTAATTACAATATTTTGCTTTTTCAGGTACTGCACAATATGGCTGACATCTATTCAAGCAGGTCTGTAACTGACCAACCTTGACAAATTACTTAAAATAAAGATAAGAAGAGAGAAGTGTTCATATTAATATTATTAGCCTAGCACTCAAGTAAAGTGAAACTACAAATGATGTGTTCTGGCTAGCAGTAATAGGGAAAGAGAAAAAAAAATGCCATGTGTGTTAAGAAGGAATATTAAACTGAAAATTAGATTCCCTGCCTACAAATTTTGACAGAACTTAAAGGAAATTAATCAACCATTTTTCACTTGCTTTTCTGATTACAGAAAGCCTCTGACTCCACTTGACATAAGCAAATAAAGATGGTAACACTTGACATGTAATTCTTGGCTCACTTAATTGGATTGCTTCACAAGCCATTTTTGGTAATCAATGATTACGAGTAGTAGTCACAAAAGAGGATACCAGGCAATTGGGAACAGAAAATAACAGGACTGCATTTACTTGAGTATCTATTCAGAGGCAGTGGTCCAACTGTGAAATGGTTCTGCCTCCTGCAGGAACATCCTTGCTTATACAACTATTTTTGGGCGCCCTTGGACCCTCATGACCAATTACAGCTTGGGGATGCTAAAGTCAAACTGCCTGGGCTCAAATCCCAACCTGACAGCTATATGACTTAGAAGGTATCTTCTTAGTATGCCTGTCACCTTTGTAAAATGGGAATAATTGTGTTACCTCATAGGGTTGTTGAAGAACTAAGTGATATAATCCACGTATAGTGCTTGGAATGATGCCTACCGCACAGAAAATTTTATATGAATGTTTATTTTTAGTATTGCTTTTGTTTTGTATTTCAAAAGCTGTGATACCTCTGCTTTAAAGTTAAGCTCTCTGATCCACGTTCAGTTAGAAAAGCCATCTTTTGTGCTCCTCTGCAGAACATGTGGCCACGATCTTTGCCAAAACGGAGACTCAGCGTAAAATAGACAATAGCAAGACATCTAGACTGCAGTCATTTACTTTACAAGCTTGTTAGATATCCACTCTAGGAAAGCCTTGTGCTTAGCACCTCCTAACCAATTTGGAGACTGGCACAGGTCAAACATGCTAGTTAGTACGGATCTTTTTGAATCCTGCCCTGTCAATTATGGTCTAAGACAAAAATGCAGAGTAGACGGTCCTCAATATGTTGATGACAGGGCCAATCAATTTATGACTTAGGGTTGTTCTTTAGAGTACACACTGAAATCACCAAGACACTCCGTCAATTCAAGAGCCTAAAAGGCTTTGACAAGATCATAAGACTCGTGGTATGATGCACGACGGGCGCATAAAGATGGGGACAATGTGGCACCATGCCACAGATCATTTTATCCATCCAGTGGGAGACTGAGACTGCTACAAGACACCACCTCTTTTTCCCTCAGTAATCTCATTCTTGCAAACCACCGATCTTACCTTGTAGCAAGTAACAAGATAGTCTGTCAACAGTGCAAATGTGGAAATCAGTGAACCGTAACACACAGAAGAGTACCCTAGCACAGGAAATGTATACAGATACACCTCCCAGGCCCACTCCTAACAATATGAACAATATGAACGGTGGAAAAGCAGCTGCAGCAAGCCAGCCAAAAAGCGTATCATCATAATCTTTGGCAGATTCACCAGGTGGTAACATGAACTAGCAAGGAGAGATGGGTTTTCTGCCAACTGCCTCTGTAAACAAAGAGTCTTCTGATGTTCACAAAAAATCCACCACTCTTGGCAGTAGCATCTTCTCTAAAAAGGCCAAAGTGTCTTTCAACTACCCTGCTATTATTGCCATTGGCTCAGAAATGCCTCTAGTAAATAACCCAATGCAAAGAGAGAGCCAGTGAGGCATGTGGTTCTTCATAGAGCTCTGTTGATATGAAGCAATATTCTATTTTTAATATGAAAGTTTTTAGTGGGCTGAGAGTTGATCTTATAACCTTACTGTCCCCTTCACTCTTTTCTCTCCTTGACTCAAGCACTGGCAGAATGGTGGGCACACAGCTGTTCAGAAGGATTCAACTGAAACGTGACTTCCTGTTGGGCAACATACTAGATTTTTCACCTCCGTTTCAACTTTATCACTCACCCTTTTTATGAACACTATGCCCTGCTAGAGGAATATGCATAACTTTTGATAGTTTATCCATGGGTGTATAATTCTTGTCACTGTGCAGAGAAGGGACGTGAAAAAGCAATGGCCAACCTGAAGAGATACAGCACAGTGGCTTATTTCGCTGATGACTAATAAGATGCACAGGCAAAGTTTTAATCCAAAAGTGTTAAGTTGCAGGGAGAGGCTACTGCTTCATCATATCATATAGGATTCTGCTGGATTTTTCTCTTTCCCATCACATGCATCTCCTTTCTCTGCCTTTGTCCGCATTATTCTTTCTGCCTGGAAGGTAGCCCAGCACATTTTTGCCTGTCCACTAGGAGGTCAAGGTTCAGTCTTCTGCCCTTCCTCCACACAGAGTGAGAAGTCCTCTTGTCTTCTCTGACCTTTTAAAACTACCCATGCCATTCAGATGCCCCTTAGCCTTTACTGCCTTGTTATGTACTTTTTTTGTGGATCTGTCTTATCCATGGAAGAGGATGAAATGCTGCAGGGTGGCTATCATAGCTCTATTCTACAGGATTTTCATTAGAGCTGGGAGGTAAATGTTATTTGCTCCATTTTACAAATGAGGTTTGTGGAGATTCTATTTGCCTAGCCTATCACACTATTGGTTCAGTTTCCTTTGCAGAGAGTTAGGTAAAAGCAACTAAAATTTAAGCACACCTGTCTTTAACCTTCCCATCTAAGGATCTAACCCACAAGTACACACATTTACACAGATGAGCATATATGTTTTGAAGCGGAGTCTCACTCTGTCACCCAGGCTGCAGTGCAGTGGCTCGATCTCAGCTCACCGCAACCTCTGCCTCCTGGGTTCAAGTGATCCTCCTGCCTCAGCTTCCTGAGTAGCCAGGACTACAGGCATATGCCACCACCATGCCTGGGTAATTTTTGTATTTTTAGTAGAGACGGGGTTTCTACTGGCCATATTGGCCAGGCTGGTCTCAAACTCGTGACCTCAGGTGATCTACCCGCCTCGGCTTCCCAAAGTACTGGGATTACAGGTGTGAGTCATTGCACCTGACCTGTACTATAATTTTTACATTGCTATTTCAACGTTAATTGTAATAAAATTATATCCAAAAGAGGCCACATGTCCAATGACAGATAATTGTTTTAATAAATTATGATATGGATATTATAATTTTATATACACACATACACATATATACATGTAAGTATATAATGGAACACTCCTCATCTTTTAGAGAGTAAGACAGAAAGAGAAAATTACATATGAGGATTTCTTAGTGCTGCGAAGAGTAAATACTTGTTGAATGAATAGATCACCAAGATACAGTGTAAGTTAGAAAAGCAAATATCTAAACACTATTATATGATACAGTGTAAGTTAGAAAAGCAAATATCTAAACACTATTATATGACTCTACTTATGCTATAAAGCTATTTGCACACTCAAATACACAAATACATACATAGTGTGATTTCACTCAATATGTTATCTTTTTTTTTTTTTTTTTAAAAAAGGAGATTTGTGTTTATGTATTACCCATGTAATAAAAATTCACATGGAAAGAGATAGATAACCTGGCCTTGTGGCTTAGGTATTAGGTTGGGAAGTAGAAGTTGGACTAAACTTAGCTGCTTTGGAAGCCCCTTCTTTTTCACTCGTACTTTCCTCTCTTTTACAGTGGAAAGAGCAGACCTGGAGTTGAAAGACTCTTGTTCTGGCTCTGTCAACACTGACCAGAGTGACTTTAGCTGAGTCACTCAACCTGCAGAAGGGTTGTCACTGATTCTTTAGCCAGAGAATAGAAATAATGTCTATCTTCCAAGGTTAACACAGAGAATAAGTAAGATGATGCATGTAATAGCTCCTAATCAACTATAAAGCACTATCCAAATGCAGTAGGGGATATTATTTATCATTGTGATTATTATGCCTATAAAATGCTAACACAGTGTCTCACATAGATAAGGCACATAATATAAATTAGGGAAATGAATGACCATATTAGAATATGTGAATTTACTCTTTGGTATTCATTCAGCATCAGCTCCCTCTAAAGAGTTCTTTTAGTCTTTTAGGAATATCTTATTGGGGAAAAAATAAAAAGATCTGAATCCTCTATTTCATATGATATAAGATAGCACTGATTTTAAGACTTGCATTAATTTTATATACAACTAAGACAGAAAAAGAATGATGCTAAATAAACTATGTCACACAATGATGCCCGATTTTGAAAATGTGAAAGAATATGTGCATTTAAAAATCTGTGAAATACAGTATTTAAATGAAAGGCTTCAGGCAAATTAGCTGATCAATTATGCATTATGTCTCTCAAATGAAATTACTAATTTAATAATAAAGCATGATTTTTTCATACCAGTGGTGTTTTACAGTACCTTTTCCCCTTTGGATGTGCTGGTCACAGCATTTTTTTCATGTTTTAAAAATTATAGAGAATAGACAATTACTAGTGAATGCTGACCTTTTCCTTATTATGAGTAATTATGCTATTAAAAGCATCATTTGGACCTTAATTTGATATACAAATTATTCAATTACCTAGTCTGCAGTTGTAAGGACTTTTAGCAGCCAACATTATTTGGTGAGGGGGAAGGACAGCATGAAGCCATTTCATCTTGAACTCCATTGCAGAAATTTTAGTTGTACCAAAACAGTATTAAAGTAGTGGCTAAGCCAATAACGCCACTGAAATGTTTCATGGCACCAAATTATTACCAATGTCATCACTGAAAACATTAGCAGGAGAATAGGCCAAAGAAACTTGATAAAAACGCCTTTTCAAAGCCAAAATGAAAGCATGTCATTAAAAAATAAAACTACAGTTAAGCAAAAACGGTTCATATTTAGGATGTTTGGGTTTAGTGTCCATGGAACTTGTTCCTGGTCTTAGGTGTTTATTTACTGTTTTTGTTTCAGCGGTGGTGATGGCGATAGTAACAGCAGTAGTGGTGGTGACCACGGTGGTGATGGTGATGACAGTGGAGATCCAGGTACCCAATACCATCCACAAAATAGGGGGGTAGATCTGAAGAAAATCTGCTGCCGAAAGGCAGTGGGATATAGACACCCAAAACTGTAAAGCTATTTGTTATTTGCTATAAAGCTATTTGCACACTCAAATGCACAAAACCAAAACTGAGTTTGAATCCGTTTCCTTACTTACTAGCTCTAGTTTCATTGAAAAATCACTGCTTCAATTTCCTCATCTGTAAAACGCACACAGTAATACCAAGCACCTTTCAGATTGCTATGGTGATTGGTGTCGAAAGCCTGTCACAGCTGAGTTTCAATAAATACAAAGAGGCTTGGTGCAGTGGCTCATGCCTCTAAACCCTTGGCTTTAGGAGGCTGAGGCAGGAGGACTGCTTGAGTCCAAAACAAGCCTGGGCAACACAGTAAGACCCCATCTCTAAAAGGAAAAAATAGCTGGGCATGGCAGCATGCACCTGTATTCCCAGCTACTTGGGAGGCTGAAGTGGGAGGATCCCTTTACCCCAGGAGTCTGAGGATATGGTAAGTGATGATTGTACCACTGCACTCCAGCCTGGGCAACAGAATGAGGCCCTTTCTGTAATAAACTTAAAAAAAAGTTAAAAAGGAAGAAGAGCAGGAGGGATTTTACTTATTCAGTGGTTTTCCATGGCAATATCCTAATAAAAGAAAGTGGCTGATTACAATAAAAAAGCCTGGTGCACATTGCTGACTCAGAATAGAAAGTAATTTGAAAAATTCCACAAATGCCAATCTTATCTGAAGCTATTGCCCTGCTGTAGATTTTGACAAACCAAAAAAAAAAAAAAAAAAAAAAAAAAAAAACCCTTAAAATTTTTTAAAAATGGTCTCTCCTAGGAGGAGTGCTAAGTATGTCCCTATATTTCCCATTTGCTCACCCGATATATTTTTAGTCCCTCTCTGGGTCCCAGGAGGCCGACCTCTACACATTGCTCTCCTGCACTCGGTGGGGGTGAGACAGTGGGGAGAAGGGAGAGGTCCCTGCCTGCTTCAAAGCAGCTCTGGCAGTGGCTCAACCCTCCAGCTTCTGTCCTCTATCAAGTAGCCCCTCCTCCTGGCATCAGCTCTGAGCCAGGTTCTGTCAAAGTGTTCCCTCCTCCTGCCCCTTCATACACATTCTATAGCTACCTTCTGGGTCCTGCTCTGTGCCCTGGTGATTTTCTAAACTTTCCCTATAACTCTAAGTAGTCCCTTTCCTAATATTTATTTTAAGAAATCCTAGTGAGTATGTCATCTATTTCCTGACTTAGTAATAGAGAATCTAAAGAAAATGTTCTGTGCGCTTCTTCTGAACTTAAAAACATGGCGCAGTCCATGATCCTGTAGCCCCACAACCACATCTTTACAGAGAAAATCCAAGTGCTTTAAGAATCACTGGTGTTTTCCAGTGATTCAAAATTTCTTCATTTTTTGAATTTGCTTCCACCCTGACTCTGTTATTCCTATGTTTTGACCTTCCAAACAAAATCCATATTGCCCATGAAGGCATATGAAACCCTGTGTGCTCTTTTTCCTCCAGCCTAATCCCTTACCCTCCTCACTTGCACTCTACATGCTGGCTAATTGTGACTCTCTGACTCATCATTCACCCTCGCACACACAGGTCTCCATACTGTTTCCTCAGCCTGGGAGGCACTGCTGTCACTGCTTTTTCTATATAACCTGCTTATTCCATGTGCTGGCTGTAGCTGGCATGGCACACCCTCTAGAATTCTTCCCATCACCCCACACCAAGTCTTCTCTATCCTCCTATAGGACTGCACAGGCTGCACAGGTCATCCAAACAACAAATCTCTGATGAAATCTTGACTGACTTGGTTATATTCCCACCCAGTATTACTAGCTACTTGATAGTAGAGCTATATTGTTTGTTTGTTTTTTGAGATGCAGTCTTATTCTGTAGCCCAGGCTGGAATTCAGTGGTGTGATCCCGGGTCACTGCAACGTCTGCCTCCTGAGTTCAAGTAATTCTCCTGCTTCAGACTCCCAGCTAGCTGGGATTACAGGCACACACCACCATGCCTGGCTAGTTTTTGTATTTTTAGTAGAGACAAGGTTTCCCCATGTTGGCCATGCTGATCTTGAACTCCTGACCTCAAGTGATCCTCCCACCTCAGCCTCCCAAAGTGCTGGGATTACAGGCATGAGCCACCGTGCCTGGTCTAGAGCTGTTTTTATTAGAAGCCCGACATAATCATTATCATCAATATTGTAAGCATCATCATTCTCATCATCTAATAAACACCTAAATTAGTGCTTATTATGTGTCAAACAATGTTTTTGCCAGAGTGCAGTGGTGCCATCTCGGCTTAGTGCAACCTTTACCTCCTGAGTTCAAGCTATTCTCCTGCTTCAGCCTCCTGAGTATCTGGGACTACAGGTGTGCACCACTATGCTTGGTTAATTTTTGTATTTTTAGTAGAGACAGGGTTTCACCATTTGGCCAGGCTGGTCTTGAACTCCTGACCTCAACTGATCCACTTGCCTCTGCCTCCCAAAGTGCGGGGATTACAGGTGTGAACCACCATGCCCAGCTGCCAAAGAATGTTTTAAGTGATTTTGCATATATTAATTCATTTACTATTCCCATTAACCCAATAAGACAGATAAATTGTTGTAATTTGGATATTTGATGCTCTAAACCTCATGCCAAAATTTGATCCCCAGTGTTCTAGGTAGAGACTACTGGGAGGGATTTAGGTCATGGGTGGATTCCTCAGGAATGACTTCATGCTGTCCTTGCAGTAATGAGGGAGTTCTTGCTTTATTAGCTCCTGCAAGAGCTGGGTGTTAAAAACAGCCTGCTGGCTAAGCCAGTTCTCACATTCTGGACCATGCGAATAAGAGAAGAGTCTCTTCTTTGAACAGAGGACAGGAGTAGTGTGGGCAGTGTCTGGGTTTTGCTAGGCACTTTATTTTTTTAGGGAAGGAGGAATAATACATTTATTTTGGATGGCTTCGGCCCTTTGGTGCCTGAAATGTTTCTTTTACAGAGATAAATAAGGAATCCAAGTAGAATCTAGTCCAGAAAATAAGACATCTTGAATTCTTCCAAAGCCCCCAACAGTTCCAAAGCTCCCAGAATCTAGTTTCAAAACATCACATGGCTGATATCATCACAAGAATACAAGAGAAACAACAGAAATCACACGGAAGGGCTTACAGTGATAGGGGAGACTAAAGATACCTGTACTGCTACCATCTCAATTCAACAAATTTGAACAGGTGGCTCTAGGAACAAGACAATAGTAGGCATGTTCTTAAAATTACTAAAAATAAATACTAAAATTATTTCATGCCCTCATTTGCATTCTGACAGCCTGAATATCAAAGATTTCTGCCAAGTAACCTTAGTGCTCAGAAAATAGCATTTGTTTCTTTAGCTTGAATGGTTCTCTGCCAGCTCTTGGGTAATGCTCCCTGTCTCTTCCCAATTATCAGCAATGGTACAAACGCCAAGTCCACTACAGAGCCTGTCATCAACTGTTTTCAACCCATACACATCACTTCCTGTACCTACGCACTTCAGCAGGCCTCTCTATTCACCAGGGTGAATTATAGCACTGACATGGAGCACTATCTGATTCTGAGGACTGCTTTTTTTGGGTTTTTTTTTTTTGAGGCAGAGTCTTGTTCTGTTGCCCAGGCTGGAATGCAGTAGTGTGATCTCGGCTCACTACAACCTCCACCTCCTGAGTTTAAGCAATTCTCATGCCTCAACTTTCTGAGTAGCTGGGATTACAGGTGCTCAGTATCATGCCTAACTAATCTTTGTATTTTTAGTAGAGACAGGATTTTTCCATATTGGCCAGGCTGGTCTTGTACTTCTGACCTCAAGTGATCTGCCCACCCTGGCCTCCAAAAGTGCTGGGATTACAGACAAGAGCCACCACACTTGACCTCTGTGGCTGGTTTGATGTTCAATTCAGAATGGCTGTTTCACAAGTCTTCAAACAGCAACTCCTGCTTGTTCTCTGAGGCACAGCTACACATAATTAGTTGAAGATAAAAGATACTTTGTTTTAACACAACCCAGATATATTTGGCTCAAATTATTTACGTTTTCCATTGCCTTATTTTGAGCTGGTGGCCCTCCCATTTTTCTAATCATTTGAATTTATGTGAATGGCTCAAATGATACTTTGGTTTGAATACCAGTTGAGCATTTGTAAGTCTCAATGGACATTGGGAACAGGATATGCACAGGGACTTATTCCCAAGTGGATTCTACAATATTGTCAGTGGGGACCTAAAATTCTGAGAGGGAAGCACTGTAATCCACCAGGATGGAAGAGAGCAAGTCCTTTGACTCACAATGCCCAACACTGATCTACCAAGGGAGGCAGGAGAGTAGAGTGAAAAGAACAGGCTCTTGGGCAGTAGACACAGAAAGTTATGTACATTAGCTCCACCATTTGTAGCTATGTGGCTTTAGTTTCCTCAAACTGAGTTCGAAGTGTGACTATCCATCTTACCAAGTGAGGCTTAACTAAGACAGATTTTTTAAAAGCATCTGGAATAGACAAGTATTCAGTACTTGGTCAAACTACCCCTCTATAATTATCTGATTCCAGGGTCAGAAATTAAATGACACCATTCAAAGCATAGTGTTACACAGATGCCAATTCGTCAAAAAACAAAAAGCCTATAAAGAATTAATATATGTTCAATAATATTGCCGGCCCAACTCTGAACCTCTAGTTCTCAATATGCTGTCATTCATATTCTAATCACCATCCAATTACCTAAATATAAATCCTTTTATATTAAATTAATTTAATAAACTATTTATAAAAAGGCAATGAGCTCAATAACTACTAGAAAATTAATTCCTTTGAGCCTAAGATAATTAACAAGATGGCTTGGCCAAAATATTTTCTTCCATCAGGGTGTTCTCATTAAGGCAAAGCTGCTGTTCACTTTTCAATCAGCACTAGAAGAGAGACCTGACTTATCAGGCTGAACTGTAGAGCCACTGACCACCCAAAAACAAAGAATAAAGTATCAGGAACCAGGAAAGAGCTAACAGGGTTGTGTGGAGAGCCATCTACTTTTCTTAGGCCTCAAAGTAATGAACCTGCTGCATAAACCCAAAGGAAAGGAGGGAGTGTATGTAGATTTTATTTAAAACATTTCTAAAGCACATTAGATGTAGTAACTAGTTACCATGACAATTCATAATTGTTCCCATTTCATGGTTGTGGCAAGCAAGGTGCAAATAAGCGAACTACCTAACATCACACAGTTTGCAAATGGCAGAACTGACCAGGCAGTCTGGCCCAAGACTCCCTGTTATTAACCACCGCTGTGGGATGCCTCTCTACGTCAGTCATGGCTGAGTCTCTTCCTAATGACGAGCTGCTTGCGGCAGTTTCTGTCATTCCAGTCTCCACTACATTGATCTGCTTTTCATGATCTGCACTGTTTCTCCACAGCAGTGAGTGGGATCTCCAGGAACTCACCAGAGAAGAGCTGACATTCCATTATTTGACATTAAGCTACCCAAGCAATGAACATATGTCATAGTTACTCAAAGCCAGTGTCAGAAAAGTTCAACACCTGGGACACCATTTTCAAGACAAATGGATTTGGTAGATTGTTTTCTGTCATTTGATGAACAGTTAGCAATCAATACATGTGTAATTCTTTTGCCCAAAACTCGGCATTGGCTCCCCATTTCCCTCAAAGTAAAAGTCAAGTCCTTACAGCAAACTACAAGGCCTTTCCTAATCTGTGTCTCTATTACTGTCTCTCTGATCACACCTCCTACCTTAGTTCACTCCCCTGAAGCCACACTGGCCTCTCTGCCCTTTCTGTGACTTGCCAGACACACTGCGCCTCAGGACCTCTGCACTGGCTGTTCCCCCTCACCTGGATCACTGTATTAGTCCAATTCACACTGCCAATAAAAGACATATCTGAGACTTGGAAGAAAAATAGGTTTAATGGACTCACAGTTCCACGTGTCTGGGGAGGCATCACAATCATGCCAGAAGGTGAAAGGCATCTCTTACATGGCAGCCGCAATGAGGAAGAAGTGAAAGCGGAAACCCCTTATAAAACTATTAGGTCTTATGAGATTTATTTATTGCCTTCTCAGCAAAGCCTTCTCTGACCATCACTGCACCCACCAGCACCAGCAATCCTTCCCTTAATCTTTCCCCCCATGATACTCTTTCTCTTTTTTAAAAAATATAATTGCTTTTAGAAAGTAAATCCTGCAAAAATGGGTATGTTTGTCATTTGTGAACACTGCTACTTCCCTGGTCACTATCACAGTGCCTCTTAGTTCAGTTGCATACATATCTCTTCAAAACAGTGTAAGAGGAAAGGAGGGCAGAGGGAGAAAAGTGTAAACAGAATACCAGAATCATATTTAGATTCAGTAGGCAAGGTCTTTGTAGAACCTAACTAACACCAAAAACCAAGCATTTAAAATGCAGAAAAACCTAGGTATGTACTTTTGTAACACTTCAGCATTAGGTAATGTAATGATTTTCTAGACAAAGAGAAGCAAATGGTTTTCTCTTCCATTCCAGCTTCAATAGGAAGGACATTGTACTTGATTACTGATGCCTGCAGAGAGAGGCAGCATCTTGCCACATGTCCTAAGTGAAAGATAACAGTGGGTGACCACAGAATAGTGAGCAAATCAGAAGGTTACATAAAGAGAAGCAATCCTCCTGAACTGCACAAGGGGCAGCATTCATCTCCCCAACACTTTCTGACAAATGTCAGGCACTATGTTTGGACCCAGTAATGCAAAAAACAGGGTCAGGTAAATTAATCATTAAGTAACCCAATGCGCTCAATACAATGATAGAGGTATGAACTGTTGCAATAGTCTTCTAACAGATCTCCCTTCATTGACTTGGGTCCCCTCAACAGCACTCTCCTGGAAACAACTAGAGTGATTTTAAAAATGCACATCACAAACTACAGCCCTTCAGATTTCTCCCTGACTTCCCATCATCTTCAGATCCAGCCTGTTAAGGTGGCCTGCAAGGCTGCATGTGATGACCCCTACCTCTGGACTTGGCTCCAGTGGCACTGGCATCTCCAGTTCCTGAATACACCTTCATGCTACCTCCTCCATACAGTTCCCTCTACCTGCCCAGGCCTTTCTCAACCTCTGCTTCTCCATTGATCTTGGCAAAATAATTTATTCTCATCTTTCAAGTCTGAGTTTATTTTACTTTATTTTATTTTGAGACAGTCTCGCTCTGTTGCCCAGGCTGGCATGTAGTGGCATGATCCTGGCTCACTGCAACCTCTACCTCCTGGGTCCAAGTGATCCTCCTGCCTCAGCCTCCCAAGTAGCTTGTATTACAGCCATGCATCACCACACCAAGCTAAGTTTTCTATTTTTAGTAGAGACGGGGTCTTACCACATTGACCAGGTTGGTCTTGAACTCCAGACCTCAAGTCCACCTGCCTCGGTGTCTCAAAGTGCTAGGATTACAGGCATGAGCTACCACCACTGGGTCTTTTTTTTTCTTCTTTTTTTGTTGTTTGTTTTTACTTTTATTATTATTATTATTATTATTATTTTGAGATGGAGTCTGGCTCTGTTACCCAGGCTGGAGTGCAGTGGTGCAATCTCAGCTCACTGCAACCTCCACCTCAAGGGTTCAAGAAATTCTCCTGCCTTAGCCTCCTGAGCAGCTGGGATTACAGGTGTGTGCCATCAAGCCCAGCATGCATGCATTCATTCATTCATTCATTCATGCAGAGAGGCAGAGTCTCACCATGTTGGCCAGGCTGGTCTCGAACTTCTGATCTCAAGTGATCTGCTCGTCTTAGCCTCCCAAAGTACTAGGATTACAGGTGTGAGGCACCGTGCCTAGCCATTCTACAGCAATTTCTAATTTAGTATTAAACTATTTGTTTACAGCATATAAGTTCCATGAAAACACAGGCCATCTCTATTTCGGTCACCATTTGAATACTTAACACCTAGCAGTGTTCTCGGCACATAGTAGAAGCTAAGACAATATTTTCTGAATAGCCAGTTAGGTGGTTGGCTGATGAACTGGTAGGAAGAAGGAAAAGAGGGAGGAAGGAACAGAGATAGGGAGGGAGGCATTCAGGGACAAAGGAAGACTAAGAAAGAACCATTTAATTTTCTATAACAAATAAGTAAGACCCTAACAGACTTTGCAGAAGAGGGCCATTTTGATCTATTTTTACCAATCATTTGAAGCCAAAGACTTAATCAGCCCTGTGCTAGACGATTTGGGGGCACAGGAGGGATTTAAAAATGGTGGATCATAATCCCTGTCCTCAATGATCTCATAAATGTGTGGGCACGACTGACTTACCTAAATGAAAAAAAATAGCAGAGGCACAAAGAAGAGTTCCATTAAATAGAATAAAGCTCCAAAATACAGGGCTTGGATAATAAATCACATAAGGGAGAGACAGGAAGTTTCTATAGAGGAAGTAAGACCTGCAGTTTGCCTTGGAAAACACTCACAGAAACACCTACCCTGAGTCTGGCAATGTTCCAAGAGCTCTGCCTATATTAACTCATTTAATTTCCCCCAACAGCCCCATGAGGTAGATTACAACAATTACTTCCATTTTACAAATTAGGCAAGATTACATAGCTAATTAATGGAAGAGCAGGGATTCACGTCCAGGCAGTATTAGCCCTCAAAGTATGATGCCCAATGACATTTGTTAAATGACCATTCATTACTTTCATTCCAAAAATAAAGGTCATGAGCATCTTTTAAATTCAATAGGTGCCGAATCCTATAATTTTAAATACATGAAATGAGCATTTAATGCAGCAGGTCAGATCCTTGATACAAGATGACACTTACCTTCCCCAAATGGGCATTATCAGTCATTTCAATCCTTTTCCTAGTGTTAAAGACTTATTGAAGGAAAAATCATTTTAATTGTCCCAACTCACTTTACTTCATACACCCCAACTTTTGTGAATGGTTGCCACATGGAAAGGAAAAAGGTTACAGTTGACCCTCCACATCAGTGGTTCCACATCTGTGGGTTCCACATCTATGAGTTCAACCAACCTTGTATGGGAAATATGTATTTTTTAATTGTGTGTGTACTAAGTATGTACAGACTTTTTCCCCTTATTTTGATTCCCTAAACAACACAGTATAGCAAATATTTGTATACCATTTATACTACAGTAATTACTGCATAGGTTATATGCAAATACTATGCAATTTTATATCAGGAACTTGGTCATCCACAGATTTTGATATCTGTGGATATCACAATCTAGAACCAATCCCTCACATGTATGGAAGGATGACTGAATGTATTTTATTGCTTGCTTTAAAGCTGTCCAAGGATCAGTAATTCAGGGAACCCATAGAGGTCACTTCACCCTATAATGAGGACATTCAGAAGCTTTTGCAATGAAATTCCTACAGAAAAGGCCCAAAAAGGGCATGCCTGGAAGCCTCCTCTGTACTGAAGTGCTTTCATTGGCTTTTTGAGTGTTATTCCCAGGGAAGGCACAAGGAAGAGAAAGTAAATACATTTTATATTCAGTAAAATTGGCAATTAGAGGGCAGTGCTACAAAGTATTTTTAAAGTATCTGATCTTTGCCATCCATCTCAATCTAAAAAAATTTCAGGTGCAAATATAATCATGCTAGCTTTATGCAGAATATGATGAGCCTCATGAATAAATTATTTGGAAGAGGTATAAGGGCATTAAACAAAATTATTTAATAAAGTAATAATCATGTCAGAAAGCATATCTGCTATTTATAACAATCAAGAAAATAACTGGGAGTGTTTGAGGTTAAAACACAAACCATCAGCAGCATCCTAGTAATTCACTGCACTTGACATTTTAAGAAGACACTATTTTGCATTAACATGTACTTTTTATGGAGAAACATACCACTTAGATTTGTAAACCAAAAAAGACTGACATTATAAGAACCTTGTCTTAAATCACTTTCTACATTTATTACCCTGCTTGTGTCATCTAATGAGGTCATTTACAATTTGCTTTAACAAATAAGGACTTCTGTCAATCACTCAACTCTTGCCATATTGAGACCAAGGTTGCCATCTAGTGAATTTCATTATGACATTTTATTTAGTAGACAGTAGCCAACTTTGATTTCCTGTTAGTAAGATGAAATTTAAGTATTACAATGAATATATAAATCAATGCTATTAACAACTTTCCTAAATGCCTACTAATACTTTTATACAATCAAAAAATTCTTACATCTGTGAAGAATGTACACAATTAAACTAAACAACAGTACAGAAATTCATATTTGAGGACCTACTAAGAGTCAGATGCTTTACCAGGATTTTTGGTATAATATTTCTAATTTAATTTTTAGAATATCATGCTATTGTAATTCTTGGCCCCATTTCATTGACAAGGAAACCAAGGTTCAGAGAGATTAACCTGCAGAAGGTCACCCAGACAGATTCAAAGCCAGATTTATTCAATCAGCAAATACATATCAAGTGCCAGCTCTATGTCAAGTATTGTTCTCAATACTAGGTTCACAACAAGAAACTAAACTGAGAGAATGTCCAGCTGTATGGAGTTCATTCTAGTGGAGATACACAATTAAAAATCATCCTGTGATATGTCATACAGTGATACATGCTATGAGGAAAAACAGAGCAGGTAAAAGGGAAAGGGCAGGAGACCTTATCTGATAAGGGAACACGTGAGCAGATACACCAGTGAAGTCAACTATGTGGATGAAGTGGTGGTCATGTGTGTATCTGAAGAATGAGCTTAGGTGTGCTAGCCAGGTGCAATTTGTAACCAATCTATAATACTCTATTATAAGTAAATTACAAATGTATTATTGATATAGCTTCGTAGTTCAAAACATCGCTGTCCCCATGGTTTCAGTCACGTAAAATAAGTATGTCTTAGAGATCTACTGTACAACACAGTGTCTATAGTTAACAATACTTCATTGAATACTTAAACACGTAAGAGGGCATATTTTCTGTTAAGTGTTCTTATCACAAAATAATAAAAATTAGAGAGGGCTGGAGGAAACTGGGAGGTATGTTTATGGCACAGATTGTGGTGACGGTTTCACAGGTATATTCTGTATATTCTTATATCCAAACTCATCAAGCTGTACACATTAAACTTTTTGATGTCAATCATACAGCTTTTTGTATGACATAGCTCAAAAAAGTGACCGAAAAATACCACTGTCCTCTTATCAAGCAGAACACCAACTGAGCTGAGATTCCCTCACAAAACCACCAGGTACAATCTCCTAGGGAGCCTTACCCCTCTCTGTTGCCAGCATACTTCTGTCAACTCTTGGGTGCTTCGCTCTCACAGAACGAGAAAAAAACAGTCTGCCTTTGTCTCTAGAAGCATGGTTACAAACTCTAAAATGTCACATGTGTCTCTACTTTCTCTTTGATTTATTCATTTAACAAATATTTATGAAATATTTGCTCTGGGCATTGAGAATATGGAGGTCAAGGAACCCAGTGATCCTTTGTCTTACGTAACTTTCATGCTAATGGATCTACCCAATGATGCTTGTGGGTGGTCCGACCACCCAGCTGGAATTCTGTTCCTGTTTGTCTACAATCACACCATCATGATCTGTAGTCCCAGGCCCTGGCTTTTCACTTGAACTGTTCCTCTATGTGCTTTTTCATAGCATAAATTCTATTATACATTGGTTATCCTATGACACAGGATCAGCAACAGGGAGGCTTCTGGATCCCTATCTGATAGGATTGAAAACACCTGGGCCAAAGATATCCACTAATATTCTGTAAGTAAACCAGACAGCCTGGCTTGCAAAGACCCCTACCTTCACACCCCACACCTAGGACTTACTACTTTTTTCCTTCACCAAATCAGTGCTCCTGGGAGAGGTAACATAATGAAACAATTCACACAAAAGCTGCAATGACACGTTAAATACACTTTTCTCCTGCAAATGACAGAGGTGGAAGAAGGGGGAAGGAGGAAGAAAGACTAAATAGTTGACTGGATGGTGAGAGAAGGCAGACAGGATAAAGCAGAACACAGTTCTACCCACCTTATTCCATTTGTCTATTGGCAAAATGCCAATAGACCTCTATAGGCAAAATGTATATATAATTATATGCATATTATAAACTAAATAATTTCACTTTGAGCTAGCAACATTTAAATAATGTTATAAGCAGTTCTAGCAGCTGAAATCCAGAACTAATTTTGAATTTTCTAACTTCAATAATATGGATTTTGATGAAGAATAGGGAACTAAAAGTAGTATTTGAGGATAAAAGGGAATAAATAATCGTAAAAAAAACTAACAAATATTATTACAATTACTCAGTATTTATATGGTCAATCCAAACCCAGCCTACTGGTTTCTATCTTCAATTTCCTCATCTGTGAAATGACACATATCACAGAGTCACTATGGGATGGAATCAAATAATGTGTCAGTCAGGGTCCTGGCAGGAAGCAGATGGCACAATGAGGTACATGAGAATTTCATGAAGGTAGTTAACAGAGTGGCACCCCAAAATGTCCTTATCCTTGCTCCAAAATCTGGGAATGTTACCTTGCACGGCAAAAGGAAGTTTGCTGTCATGATTAAGGTTAAGCATATCCAGATGAAGAAGTTCTCCTGTTATCGGGGAAGCCCAAACTTAAAAGTAGAAGACAGTAGCAGAAGATGGGGTCAGAGAGGTATGATGTAAGGCTTAACCTTCTATCGCTGACTTTAAATAGAAGGAGGGACCACAAGCCAAGGAATGCAGGCAATCTCAAGAAACTAGAGAAGGCAAAAAAACATATTCCTTCTAGAGCCTCCAGAAAGGAAAGTGGCCCTGCTGACACCTTGATTTTAGCTAGGGGAGACCCGTGTTGTAATTCTGCACACAGAACCATAACAAATTAGTTTTGTTTTAAACCACAGCAATTGTGGCAATTTGCTATGGCAATGTAGAAAATTAATACAGTAGGCAGTACTGACCAAGGTACAGTAAGGTTTAAGGAAAGCAACAAAGGGAGGTGAAGCACCTCCGTGCTAGCAATGGTGGGACTCAGACAGCCCATCTAGGCACAAAGAACAAGGCTCTGAGAGAGGCATGGCTGGAGCAGAGGTGCCCTCTGACAGGACCGATGGCCACAAGTAGCAGAATACAGCCACTGTCAAACCAGCCCAACAGAGGTGGAGTAAGGGGAATAAATATAAATATTCCCCTTATTCCTGCCCATGCTGGCGCTTCCCAACAGGAAGTCAGAGGGAAGGGGAGTGTGGGTGACATGGTCTTACCAGGGTCCAAGTAGGGCAAAGATAGGTACAGAGTGGATCTAAGTGGGGCAAACAGAATTCCCAGTACAAATGTTCGTAAAGGACCTAGGGTGGAGCTGGGACATGGTCAGCTTTCCATCTAGGCAACCCATTCCACCACCTTAGGGTATCAGTGGCTGTATGTTTTTGTTGTTGGTGTTTTCCAGCAATTTTATGTAATTGTGTTATATTCAGCACATAATATGAGACTTGAGCACTAAGCTACTCTGGGAAATTCATCCAATTTAAACGATGATAAGCTCTGAAAGGAGTTCAGGGGAAGGCACACTAAGTTTAATGAATAAGCAAAGACCAGGATCAGGAGGGGCTGGAAGACAAGCCAGGCCACACTCAGTGTACATTAGATACCTTCATTATTTCAGAGTTCCCCTAGTTGTGTAAGGTTTAAAGCAGTCCAGGCTTCTGTTACTTAGGCGGAGAGTAGCCAATAACATTGTGGTTTAGCAAAAAGAAGATATCCACATCTGGATGTCTCATGTTGCTTCTGAGAGGACTGCAAGGAAGAACTGCAGTTTTACTGAGCCTTTAACCTCATAAGTATTATGCTTTGTGCTAAGCACTTTTGCAAATATTCTTTTGTTCTAGTTTCCCAAATGACCTCTTGAGTTACAGATTATTGGTCTCTTCTTAGAGAAAAGGAAAATGGAACTCGGGGATGAAAAGGAACTTGCTCAGAGATAATGCATGGCAGAATTGGGATATGACCTCAATCCTTTACATTCTAGGTCCACTTTCTTCTCTATCACAACATGGTCCAGTATGGCTGGACAAGTCATGGCTTCATAACTTGAAAGACAGACCAACAAAATGCACAATGATTTTCAAATGCTGCACTCTGATTAATTTCACCAGTGACATATACTTAATATAATCTACTGTTACCCCACAGGGGCAGCATATTCACTGTTCAGTTTAACATACAGCTGGTGAATTTAAATGGAAGTATGCTTACTTTCATAAGTAAGTATGTGAAAGTACGTCTGCAGATTCACAGACACCCAGTCAGTACAGAAGTAACAAACAAAAATCAGAATTAACAAATGTGGGTTTATAACCATTATCAATAATGATGAGCCTTACCCCAAACACATTTTGTTCTTTGGGACACAGTTAATAAGACACATATTGTGTACACTCCACCCATTCATTAATTTTACTATTTTTTTAAATGAAAAGTTGCATCATCTGAAGTGCTCAAAGAAAAATGTTTTCCACAGTATGTCTAATGGGAATACTGGAAACACTCCAAAGAGACTCAGAACCACCATATACAATTCATTTTATTATTGCTTTTAACTTTTTTGAGGTATAAAAACAGGAAAGTGCACTAATCCTTAAAGGTACAGTGTAATAATATTTTGCATATGTATACACCATGCAGTAATAACCTCCATCAAGACCTTGGGAATTTCCATCATCCCAGAAGGTTTCCTCTCATGTTTCTTGGCACCGAATCCCCTCCCATCAACCCCCATTTCCAGGGTAACAGCTATTCTAGTACCTCTATCTCTTAGTTTTGTCTTCAGTTGATTCTTACAAAAATGGGATGATACAGTATACAGGCTTCCTTTGTTCTATACAACATCCATATTGTTACATGCACAAGTAATTCATTCTTACTGTACAGAGACTACACCAGCTGGTTTTAGTTTTTTCCTCCCTTCTCCTATTGGTGGACACCTGAGTTATTTCTAGTTTGTAGCTATTTTGAGTAAAGATGCTGTGACATTCTTGCACAAGTCATTGTTTGGATACATTTTCATTTCTCTTGAGTAAATACCTAGGAGCAGAATGCTGAGTCATAAGAGAGTTGTTTAACTGTATAAAAACAAAAACAAAACAACCTTGTCAAACAGTTTTCTGAAGAGGTTGTACCAGTTTACACATTAGCAACAATGTGTGAATGTTCTAGTTGGTTCTGGTCAAACCCTGGTATTGGCATTGGTTTCCATATAGACATTCTGGTGAGGAGGCTGTGGTATCTCAGTTTTCCATTTGCTTTTCTGTGATAAGTAATGATTATGTGTTTATTGGCCATTGCAATAATCCCCTTTTGTGAAGTGCCTGCTCAAATCTTTTGACCATTCTTAATTGGGGTGTTTGTCTTTTTCTTCAATGATTTATAGAACTTCTTTATATGCTCTGCATATAAGTCTTTGCTGGATTTATGTATTACAAATATCTCCACCTAGCCTGTGGCTTGCCTTTTTATTCTGCCATGTCTTCTGATGAGCAGAAGTTTTAAATTTTAATACATCTACTTCATCATTTTTTCTTGTGTTTATTCATTTTTGTGCTTTGTTTCAGGAATTTTTGCCTAATCTGAGGTCATGAAGATACTTGCTTTGTAAGCAATTTTTAAAATATTCCAGTTGAAGGAATCTTCAAATGCCAGGAATTTCAGCCTCTAGCCTCCTCCTAAATTTCCTCTAAACAAGCTAAAATAAATGAGCTTCTTCCCCCTTTAAAGATCTCTAGATAAACCACCTTGATAAATTTCTTTCAGTAGCCTTTTCCAGTGCTTTAAAATCCTTCCTATCAGGATGTTTTTTCTTTATGTCGACTAGAAATTACAATCCTGTTTATGTGATGGATTTATAATGCCTCTAATTTTCACATTAAAAACTAATTTAAAATATTTTTAGCTCATAATGTCCTTCTGTTCTAAGCACAGTTGTTACAATGTCTTCTGTTTAATTGTGTTTCCTATGTTGGGTTTTCCTTTTGTTTAATACACTGAAAGGAAGTAGGATGATTTAATTGTTCAAAACAACTACACAAATTATTCATTTTTACAGGATATTGAGATCCTGGTGGACTCTGGGGTGGGGTGGGGGGATAAAAAAGGAAAGGAGGCAGTTCTGGTCTCGTGAAACATCCTAGAAAATTCGGATTAATATGAGGGAGGAATGTTCCTCTTACATACCACTTCTCTGCACAGTCCCTGCCTATAGAAAAAAGCAGGAAAATTATTCAGTAAAATTTGTTAAGTTCTTACTATCACAGCATTTAAAAAAATAAGTCTGATATTGTTGATGTAGCAAATCATTATCATATATTAACATTTTGCAGCTGTTCAGTTATGAGAGTCATGTAACTTTCCTATTTAAGATGCTAATCAATTTTTCTCAATACAAGCTAAAAGGGAGGGAACCCATTTATTGTGATGTGGTTCCCATATTGTTGGTAATTAGTTTATAATAGTGGGTCATGTCTATCATTTTCCTATACTTCAAACCAGCCACTAGCAGAAATTGAGAGTGAAAACTATCAAGTGTTATTTGTACTGATGGATTGCTTTATTTTCATCATCTTCATACCTAAGGACAAAGAAAAGAGAAAGCAAAATATCATAGAAATGTAAGATTTTTGTGTTCAGGGATAATAATAAAGCCAGGATAGTAATTTAAAAATGAAAATCTGACCATGTTAGTTAGGATTAGGTTTAGCTAAAAGTAACAACAACAACAACAACAAAATTCAAAGGTACTTTTCTGTTCTCTTCTTGTTCTCCTTCTCACATTTCAGATATGCCATGTAAACTCCTTTCCATTAAGTCCAAAGGATCTGACCTCAGGTGTAGCTAGGCTGAAGGCCATATCTAAGTTTCTGGAAGCAGGAAGTAAAGAAGAAAATGGCCAAACACCAGTTCTCTCCTAGAGAAGACCTCCAGAAATTGCCAAAGAATATTTCCATCTGCATCCTCTTAGAGTTTATCTGCATGGTTACATAAATCTACAAGTTAGGCAGGGAAATGAAGCCTTTTCTTTGGATTGCTATGCCCAGCTAAAACTTTTTATTACAATTAAAGAAGGAAAAGCCAGGCACGGTGGCTCACGCCTGTAATCCTAGCACTTTTGGAGGCCAAGGTGGGCAGATCACAAGGTCAGGAGATTGAGACCAGCCTGGCCAACATGGTAGAATCCCGTCTCTACTAAAAAAACTAAAAGAAAAAAAAATTAGTGGGGCGTGGTGGTGTGCACCTATAGTTCCAGCTACTCAGGAGGCTGAGGCAGGAGAATCACTTGAATCTGGGAGGTGGAGGATGCAGTGAGCCGAGATTGCGCCACTGCACTCCAGCCTGGCAACACAAGAAGACTCTGTCTCAAAAAAAAAAAAAAAAGAAAAAGAAAAAGAAAAAAAGAAACCTGGTGGAATGCAGGCAAGCTCTGCTACACCAATTATATAATTCTACAAAGTAAAACCAAGCACTGTCTTCCCATTGCCCTGGGGATAAATATAAAGCCCTTAATGGAATGAACATGATATTCCCAGACTGGTGCCTGTCCACCTGTCCAGTGCATCATCTCTGTCATTCTTCCCAGCCTTTCCTGTGCTCCAGTTACACCAGACTTGTTCATCTCCTTGAAGAAGTGAGTTCTTTCTCACTTTCCAAATCTTTAGGAAACTTTTTCCCTCTTTGCTCTTTCATCTGAGTCATTCTTCCTCATCTTGAAAGAATCTGCTTAAATGCCACCTCTCTCAGGTCTAACATCCCGTAGGTGTTTCCCTTTGCTTTATGCATCTGTGCCATCATAAGACTCATGCCACAAGTGATTTTTTATTTAATGACTATCTCACCCATTGAACTAAAAAACTCATGGAGGAAGGCATTTCTTATTCATCATTGCATTCTTGGTTATCTAATACAGCATTTTTATTTTTAGGTAAATTAATTTAGAGCAAAATGTACAGATCCTAAGTGTTTTCTCCTATGCAATCAATACCCTAACCAAATATAAAACATTTTCATCCCCCTCAGGAGTTGCCTTATTCCCTCTTCTAATCAATCCCTACCCCTCATAGTAACTTCTGTTTTATTTTCTATCATTAGAGTGGCTTTGCTTGTTTTGTACATCATATAAATGGAATCATACAGTAAATACATGCATGTGTCTGGCTTCCTTCACACAACACGATGTGTATGAGAGTCAATCATGTTGCTGTGTATACAACTTATCTGTTCTATTTTGAGCTACAGAGAAGCCCATTGTGTAAACATATCACAATTTGTTGATCCATTCTCTTATGGATAGATATATGAGTTGTTTACATTTTGGGAACATTATGAAGAAAGTTTCTGTGAATATTCATGTACAAGTCTTTGTGTGGATGATTTTCTTTCTCTTGGACATACTTTGTGATAAAACTGCTGAGTTACCTGGCAAGTAGGTATTTAAGTTCAATTACTGTGTGTTTAAGAAATTGCCAAGTTTTCCAAAGTGGTCGTACCATTTTACATTCCCACTCACAATATATAAGCTATGAAGTTATGAAGTTCTGGTTGTTCCACGTCACTGATACTGGTCCCCCCCCCTTTTTTTCCCCAAGGTTTAAGTCATACTGGTAAGTATCAAGTAGTATTTCATTGTGATTCCAATTTGCATTTTCCTAGGGACTAATGACATTGAGCACATTTTCATACACCTATTGGCCATTTCAACACCTTCTTTTTTTGAAGTGTCTGCTTAAACCTTTGCCAATTTAAAACAAATTGGGTTGTTTCTACTTTTAAACAATTGATTTGTATGACTTCTTTATACATGTTGAATACAGGCTATTTCACAGATATATGCGTTGCACATATTCTCCATCTGTACAAATAAAGTGGTTAATATAAGAATAAATATACTTTAAGTTAGAAGGAGTAAACGTTACTTAATACGGTTGTGGCGGGGGTTAATCCATTTGAACAAGCCATTTCTTGGCTCATCCTATCTCCATTTGCTGCCATGCTCTCTCTGCTGTGTTCACATCCATTCACAGATGACTAATGCTTTTTATATATCTCTTCAGCTATGTCACTTGTATTATTACAGTGGGCCCAGTATATCTCCCAGTTATTTAAGAAGAGAAATATACTTCTTTCTTACTTAACAAAGATTTATAAAATGATACTGCACATAAAGAGGGAACCTGAAAAATATTCTGAATTAACTGATTCTGGTGGGCTCTTCAGAGCCTAGTGTGTTCAAATTATGATACATAAACCATATATGAAAGCTAATATTCTACTGTTAGATTATACAAATTGACCTATTCACCTAAAACAAGTACTTGTGGAAATTACTTTCCTTAACGTATGAAGAGGCAGAAGAAAGTGATGTGTGTCAAGCATTATCATACCATTAAAACTCCAATCAAAGATACTACACTAAAATGCAATTTAGTGGAGAAGACACCTCTGCCTGCTACATACGCAGCATATTAAACAATATCCTACAACAGATCAAAGAAAAATATGAAACAGAGGACATGAATAACCAGCTGGATGGCCTAAAACCAGAGATTTGTTAGAAGTCAATACAACTAATGTTGGACTTGCATGAATATTTATACTGACATCAAAATAGTCCAGAAAATACTATTTTAAGCCAAAAGTTAAAAAAAAATGTTCTCCCAGCTGACCAAGTGAAAAATTTTGGGGTCACCCTTACATTCTCTCTCTTCTTCATCCACTTATCTGGTTAATTGCCAAGTGCCATATGTGCTAAATTTCTCCAAGGTCTGTTACCTCTACTGAATACTGCCTTATTCAGACCTCATCAGCTCTCATAAGCACAAAACTCAAGTATTCTTTCCTTTTTCTGCTTTTGCTTCTGCTCATTTCTCATGATTCTGTTAAATAAAGTGCAGGTCCTCATATATTAAAGGAAGCTCATCATCTGCTTCTACCCCTCTTTATAGCTGTGATAGGCAGAATAACAGTCTCTCAAAAATATGCATATTCTATCCCTTAAAATCTATGAATATGTTGCCTTCCAGGGCAATAAGTACTTTGCAATGTGATCGAAGTGAAGGGATGATTATCCTGGGTTATCTGTGCATGTCCAATGTGATTGTAACCGTACCAGATCATTCTGGTTCATTTCTTACGTAACAAAATTGTGAATTGCTTTCAGTTGCCACAGACTCACAAGTTGAAGGTCACATAACCTGAACATGCCCAGATGAACCAGGTGTGCAACCTTGGGTGGAACATTCAGGCCAAGAAGGAAGGACTGAAATACAAGATGGACACCACATGGCAGAATCCAGTATCTAATCAGACTGAACCCTGGGATCACCCAATGCCAGGAACCAGTCAGATCATGCATCACTACCCTCTGCTTATAATAACACAAACTCTAGCCCTCAGCTAAAAGAGACAGATTTGAGTATTTTCTCCTGTCTCCTTGCCAGTCTACTCACAATAACGCTTTTCTCTTCTCTGGTGCCATGACATTGTATTGGCCTCCATGTGCATTGGGCAGTGAGCCCACTGATTTCTTGGTAACATGATCATAGGGGTCCTTATAAGAAGGAGACAGGAGTGTCAGAGCAGAAGAGATTTGAAGGTGCCATGTTGCTGGCTTTGAAGATGTGGAAGGAGCCATAAGCCAAATAATACATGTGTCCTAAAGAAGCTGGAAAAGGCAAAGAAGTCGATTTTTCTCCAGAGCTTCCAGAAGGAGGGTATCCTTTTCAACTCCCTGAGTTTAGTCTATAAGACCCATTTTGGACTTCTGATGTCTGTAACTGTAAGATATAAATTTGTGTTGTTTTCAGCCACTACGTGTGTGGCAATTTGTTACAGCAGCAATAGGAAAATACATACAACAGCTTCACCTGTCTTCACTTTACAAATGTCAACAGTAGCTATGTGCTGAATGTGTCATGCATTTCATGAAATTACATTCAATACTCTTACACGTCTGGAGTATAGAGTCCATAAGGGCATTCCCTAGTGTCTTCACTGAAATATATACTCAAAAGTATTTGCTGAATTAATCAATGAAGGACACCCTGCCTCAGTATACAGTGCTCCCTCAATCCCAAACACTTTTCCCTTATTCACCTGGTTAATTACTACTTATTACTGATTAATCATTAAATGTCTGGATTCTTCCTAGTTTCTCAAAGAGTTAATCTTTCTGTTGTGCTTCCCCAACATATTTCATCTGCTATCTTCTAATTCTTTGTGTACACGTCTATTTATTCTACAAATATGGGAGGACAAAAGCCATTTCCTTCCCCTGAGTGCTCAACATAGTGCCTCACACAAAGTATAATATAGTAAAAATCTGATGAATGAATGCCTTCCATCTACCCCAAATAATGTGTGGTGAAAATCAGGGTTACCTAGTTCTACATGTCTCACCTATGTCATCATAAGCAAGTTCCATAAACATCCCTAAGCTCAGCTTCCCTATCTAGAGCCTGGGGATATGACAGTCTGTATATTATGAAGGACTTATAAGAATCACATGAAAAAGTACCCATAAAATACGTGACACAAGTGTGTGACAAACAGTATATTTTCAGGAAACATTAGTTGCCATCACTATTTTCACTAGTGGAAGGTCTTACAGAATGTGGGGTGAGCTTAGGCAGTAATGTATGAAATTGGAAGAGAAGCAATTGTGTCAACTGGCGTCATCAGATTGTCATGGGATATATGCCCCTGTCAAAATAGGACTGACTTGAATCTTGGACATTAAGCAAGCCACAGCACATGAGTCTCAGAAGCCCAAATTCCAAATCTTTGGAGAAGTGTGACATCATGGCATGCATTCACTTTCTCTCCCAGTCTCAAAAACAATTCCAAATATATTGACCCTGTCAAACATCTCTTTTCTACCAAGTTCAGCTGGGTGTGATTTCTACATAATCACTTCAGCTAAGGGCTAGGGAAGGGATAGCAGGGTGTGGGGAGGCTGGGGAGGGATAACATTAGGAGAAATACCTAATGTAGGTGATGGGGCAGAGGATGGAGGCAGCAATCCACCATGGCATGTGTATACCTATGTAACAATCCTGCAAAATATGCACATGTACCCCAGAACTTAAAGTAAAATAAAAATAAATAACTATGTATATGATGATTAGTTGAAAACTGGCTAATGCATTTTGATATTGCAGGAAGATAATTAATCGTCACCTAATTCATGTAGGTGCTTCTGACTGTTTTTTTTACCTTATCTCTTTAATTTCTCTAAATTTTGGTTACCAAAGTGGGGACCTTGATCTTGCTGCCTGGGTGAACTCCACAGTTACTGACTGATACTGCTCTATGTCAGTTTCCTCAACTTTAAAATGGATATATTAATAGTACTTACCTTTGAGTTTTAGTAAGGATTAAATGAGATCATATAGAGAGAGAATTTAGGAAAGTGCCTGACACATTTAGGTGCTCATTAAATGTTGGCTAATGTGTTACTAATGTTAATCTTTTTGAAACTATGTTTTGAAATAATACAACTTATAATATCAAGGCCATCTACTTGGGGTTTAAGAGTATAGAATTCGGTTTATAAGAATCACAAGCATTTAAGACCCAAATCAAGAACACAAATCTCATTCACAACAGTCATAAAAAGAATAAAATACCTGGGAATATAGCTAACCAGCAAAGTCAAAGATTTCTATAATTAGACTTACAAAACATTGCTGAAAGAAATCAGAGACGGCAACACAAACAAATATAAAAACATTCCATGCTCATGGATAGGAATAATCTATATTATTAAAATCACCATACTGCCCAAAGCAATTTACAGATTCAATGATATTCCTATCAAACTACCAATGTCATTATTCACAGAATTAGAAAAAAAAAACTATTCTAAAGTTTATATGGAAGAAAAAAAAATAGCCTGAGTAGCTAAAACAATCCTAAGCAAAGAGAACAAAGCCAAAGGCTTCATAACTACCTGACTTCAAACTATACTACAAGGCTACAGAAACCAAAATAGCATGGTATTGGCATAAAACAGAAACAGAGACCAATGCAACAGGTTAGAGGACCCAGAAGTAAAGCTGCATACCTGCAACCATCCAATCTTTGACAAAGTCAACAATAACAAGCAACAAAGAAAGGACTCCCTATTCAATAAATGGTGCTGGGATAACTGGCTAGCCACATGCCAAAGATTGAAACTGGACCCCTATCTTTCATTACATATATAAATTAACTCAAGATAGATTAAAGAAATAAATATAAAACCTAAAACTATAAAATCCCTAGAATAAAACCTAGGAAACACCATTCTGGACACAGGCCTTGGCAAAGTTTTCATGACAAAGTCTCCAAAAACAATTGCAACAAAAGCAAAAACAGACAAGTGGGACCTAATTAAAGATCTTCTGCACAGCAAAAGAAACACTCAACAAAGCAAACAGACAACCTACAGAATGGGAGAAAATACTGCAAACTACACATCTGACAGAAGTCTAATATCCAGAGTTTATAAGGAAGTTAAACAAATTTACAAGCCAAAAACCAAATGACTCCATTAAAAAATGGGCAGAGGACATGAACACACACATCTCCAAAGACGACATACATGGCCAAGAAGCATATGAAAAAATGTTCAACGCCACTAATCATTCATTAGAGAAATGCAAATCAAAACAACGAGATACCATCTCACACTAGTCAGAATGGCTATTATTAAAAAGCCAAAAAATAACAGCTGTTGGCAACATTGCGGAGAATAAGGAATGCTTACACGCTGCTGGAGAGAATGTAAATTAGTTCAGCCACTGTAGAGAGCAATCTGGAGATTTCTGAAAGAACTTTTATAAGCAGAACTACCACTGGACCTAGCAATCGCATTGTTGGGTATGTACTCAAAAAAATATAAATCATTCTAACAAGACACACACACCCATATATGCATCACAGCACTATTCACAATAGCAGAGACAAGGAATCAACCTAGATGCCCATCAATGGTAACTGGATAAAGAAAATGTGGTACATATACACCATAGAATACTAGGCAGCCATAAAAAATGAAATAATGTTCTTTTCCGTAACATGAAAGTAGCTTCAGGTCATTATCCTAAGAGAATTAATGCAGGAATAGAAAACCAAATGCCACATGTTCTCACTTATAAGTGGGAGCTAAACGTTAAGTATACATGGATACAAAGATGGGAACAGCAGACATCAGGGCTTACTTGACCAAGGAGCATGGGAGGGGGATGAGGTTACCTATCAGGTACTACGCTCACTACCTGGGTGATGAAATCATTTGTACACGAAATCCCAGTGACACACAATTTAGCAATGTAACATATCTGCACATGTAGCCCCGGAATCTAAAATAACAGTTGTGGGAAAAAAAAGAATACCAGCATTTGAGAACATTTATTTATTTATTTATTTATTTTTTAAAGATGTCATTTTGAGGATAAATACACTTAATCAAGGATTTAGAAGTTTTCAGACATGTAAAAATGGCTAAAATGAATGTAACAAATCTGGTAAGAAATGCTAATGAAATCTGAAATGTCAGAGGAGACATTAATTAAAATTAAAAACCAAAATGAAACTTTCAAAGGCAGAACAGATGGAGAATATAAAAGAAAGGAAGAAAGTCAGGAAGTGGAAAGAATGAAACAACACAGGACTAATTAAACAGAAGAACAGGAAGCAGATAATTAACGAACTGAAACAAGGCAAGAAATGTGCTATATCAGGGTATGCTACGTAGACATAGACACCATTCTGAAGCCCCGCTTGCTTCGGATTCCAGCTGAGACAAACTTACCCTCACTTTTAAGGATGGTGTTTTGCAACCCATCTAATCTTTTCAACGACCACAAAGTCACAGAAACAGTCTCTGTTTAAGACCCCTGTTTACATAACAAGATGCTGTTCCCTTGAAGAGAGGTCCATTATTATGGTATATAAACTATAGAGATGAATGAGATTGTTTTACAATGAAATATAAAGTAAAAAAACAATATATGCTAAAATATTTCATTTAAGATCTGCTTGTTTAGCATGTTATGCTTGTAACATTTATTACCTTGCAACACTGCTAGTGGTACATGGCTAGCTCCAGGCGTATCACCAAATCAGAATGGAAAATCACTGCTGTGAATTTCTAATAATGTCACAACTGCACCCTTTTCTTCTTCCTCTAAAATCTATGATGCTAACTGTTTAATAATAATGCAGATATACTTTACCTGAAGTAAATTCCTGTAAAAAGATCAGTGTTCACACCTAGATTTTTCACAGCTTATTGTATATAGCATAAAAAATATGAAAACTAATAGAAATGATTAGTAAAAACGATATTGCTAAGATATGTCTTGACGGAAAGAACATACAGCTTTCACATTATAATAAAAGTATATGTTTATTCATTCAACAAATACAGATATGGCACCTATTAGGTGTGAGGTGTATCATAGAAATGGTAGATAGAACTGGAGGACAGACAAAATGCAGCACCTTTCCTCGGACAGTATAGTGTCTGTGCTACGAAGTGTTTTCTATATATGCTTTATCTCCCCACCAAGCTCACTTTACACTGCCCACACTCTCCAGTGAATATATGCTGACTTATCTAGATAGAAATTTGACAGAGGCTATTATCTGCAAGAATAGGCTAGGGTCTGCTGCAGTGACGAATAATCCCCACGTCTGAATGACTTAACACAAGTTTATTTCCTGATGACACTACATGTCCAGTATAGAGGCTCAACTTATCGTTACTTGTGGACTTAGACTGGCAGAGGCTCATCCTAGCATGGGCTTCCTTAATGACCACAAATAGAGAAAGGGGGGTACCCACCCAACCAGCAGGAGAACAGAAAGTTCAATCTTCTACAGGCCCAGCATAAGAGGAGGACCAAATATTGCTACTCAGAGCTGATGATGACGACAGTGATTTACTGTAAGGAATAAGAGGAAGTAAAAAAAAAAACTGTGGCAAGGATAATTAACGTGACCTATTTCCAGCTCCAAGACTTATTAGCCACATGCCCACAACGTCCCCTAACCTCTTCAAGCCAAAGTTACATGGTAATAATACCTCTCTTGCCTATCTTAGAGATCTGTAGCTTCAGTAAAGCAGATGCTATTCAATACTGTTTTACATTTCTAGAGCATGTGTAGGCTTTCAGAACCGTTTCATATATCTATGTGTTCAAGGAGAACACAGTCAGCCAGGGCTACAGAAAAACTTTGGAAAACTAGAGGCTGTTAAAAATAAAAAGTCAGTGTGGATGAAGCACAAATAATTTATAAACCTTGGCCATAGACTCCAAGATTACCAAGTTGAAGGCCAAGAGCTTCAGTGACCTCTTTGAGTAATGAAAAGAATTCAAGATGCTCACTTCTCCAACTTCTGAGTCCTCAAGAAAATCAACAGAGTTATCAGGGGTAGCCAACATCTACAGAAGACTGTCTTTAATGTGGCTTCATGGTCCTCTACGCCGGGACAACAAAGTGTCCTTTTATGCCAGCTCTCATTATATGACTCTCCTCTTCCCACATCAAAGCAGGCATTGATCTAATTGATCTATGTGGACCCCAAGTCGATGCTGATCTGTTCCCCAGGATACATGCCTCTGAGTTTTGTATTTTTTTTTTTTTTTTTTTTCTTTTGAGACAGAGTTTTGCTCTTGTTGCCCAGGCTAGAGTGCAATAGCACGATCTTGGGTCACTGCCACCTCTGCCTCCTGGGTTCAAGTGATTCTCCTGCCTCAGCCTCCTGAGTAGTTGGGATTACGGCATGCACTTCCAAGCCTGGCTAATTTTGTATTTTTAGTAGAGACGGGGTTTCTCGATGTTGGTCAAGTTGGTCTTGAACTCCTGACCTCAGGTAATCTACCCACCTCAGCCTCCCAAAGTGCTGGGATTACAAATGTGATCAACTGCGTCCAGCCTGCAATTCTTGAATCTCCATCTTTTCTTTCCATATCAATTGCTCTCAAATGTGATTAGAATCATACCTAGGACATAGAGACATGGTTTCTTTTCTGTGAAGCCATTCCTGATTCTTTTAATCAAGATCAATTGTTCCTGCCAGGCGTGGTGGCTCACACCTGTAATCCCAGCACTTTCGGAGGTCAAGGTGGGCAGATTACCTGAGGTCAGGAGTTCAAGGCCAGCCTGGCTAAAATGGCAAAAATCCGTCTCTACTAAAAATACAAAAATTAGTTGGGCATGGTGGCAGGCGCCTGTAATCCCAGCTACTCAGGAGGCTGAGGCAGGAGACTCACCTGAACCCAGGAGGCAGAGGTAACAGTGAGCCGAGATGGTGCCATTGCACTCTGGCCTGGGCAACAGAGTGAGACTCTGTCTCAAATAAAATAGATAAAATAAAATAAAAAAATAAAAATAAAATAAAATAAATATTATTCCTTCATCTATGGTGAGAATACAATTATTTTACCTTGTATTTATATGTATTTAGTTCTGGCTTGGATTAGTGTTGTTGACATTCTGATCTCCTGTAGTGCATTAGACAGTGTAAGAGGGTAGAGGGTCTAGGTACTTACCTCATTGTCCAGCAATGCCTGGCATGGTGGTCTGTGTGGAAGAGCCACCCAGTAGATATGGGATGTTGGGAATATCTCTCTAGTCACTTTTTTTCCCACCTTTTCCATTTCCTCTTGCCCTCATATGGCCCCTGACTAGGTTTGGGTATTTGCAAGCCAATCTAGCGTGAGCTGTTTTTCTCAGCGTAAACCTTCCCTTTATCGATTATTCTCTCTTCACCCAAACTTTAAAAACTGTCATTTTCCTGTCCCAATGTCTTGCTTTATTCTCTCAGTGTCTTGCTTTCCACAAAACTAGGTGTTCATCACAATTGCCTGGGAAGCCTTCTAAAATACATACAAACTCGGGTAGATTTTATTTATTCTCACCATGGGAAATAAGTCTGTGATGTAACACATATGTTAATTAGCTTGATTTAGCCATTCCACAATGTGTATATATTTCAAAAGATCATACAGTACACATAAATATATATATATACAAAGACATACACCATAAATATGATTCAAAAGATTATACCGTACACCAAAAATGAATATATTTATTTCGTCAACTAAAAATAAATTAGAAATTAAAAAAAAAAAGTCTCATCTCCAAGAGACCTATTACATCATTATTTTGTGGATGTGGCCTGGGAATCTCCCCAGCTTGGACATCAGCCCTCTGCATGGCATTTGGAAAGCACCTACATCATATGTGACCACATATGATGATGGGTTACTCCCGTAGACTACAAGTATATTAGCAGAGACTTCTATTGTTTACGCCAGTGCACAGCTTCTCAAACTTTAATATGCATACAGATTACCTGGAGATCCTGTTAAAATGCAGATTTTGATTCAGTAGGGCTAGGGTGGAGGCCACGCTTGTATATTTCTAACAAGCTTCCAAGCTGCTAGTGTACAGACCTCACTTTGTACAACAGTACAACTACATTTTTAACTGTTTGTTAGCGTGTTTATTAGGAGGCTATTTTAAAACTATATCTTCCAGGGATTCTATTACAACACAGAGAAGCAATCTTTTAGGTTTCAACATATAAAGAGAAATTTGAACTTGTAACATCTTTTCATGATTAAAACCAATCAATTCATAAGAACAGTGGGGCTGTTTTAAAAGTGAATTGATGAATATAAAATTTGAAATCATGGCTTATGTTAGACAAATGCATATTATTAGCATTAGTTTATTTCTGCATGTTGTTTCCCTGATGAATGTCCTAATTCACAGAGACAAAAAAAAAATCATTTACAACTATTTGCCAGCCTGTCTTATAATCTTAGGTTAGGTGTTAATGAAATAGAAATGACAGGAAAATCTTTTTTCTAATAACTTTGTAAAAGTCAGGGCAAGTTAAAGCACTGATAGTCTCTAGTGGATTCAAACCTGGAATATATTAAAGTGCACATTTTCATTACATTTTTCAATGAATAAAAATGTAAAATTAAATTCAAAGCAAATGTCTGTTGAACTCCTCAGCCACCACTATAATTTTGAAGAAAACATCTTAAAACTGCACCTTGATCCTAATAAGTAGATTTTGTAGGCTTTTGCAGCACTAAGTTATGGCTTATGCAGAGAATGATTTTGAAAATGGAAAGAATGGCTAAGTATAACAAGGCTTTCTCAAATGATAAAATGAGAATAGTACCTTTGCCCAATTCTCTATGGCAAGCCAAGTACCTAGGCTTGGCTTCCAGGAAGTCTCAGGATAAGGATTTCTCCCCCTCTTATTGAAGTTCATGGCCTCTTATTGAAGTCCACGCCAAAACAATACATTTGCCAGAATAAGCCACTAATGTGACAAGCACTATAAATATCCATGCAGAGCAAAGAATGCCTGTGTGTGAGGCAGAGATGTTAAAAACATCAAGGTAACCATTTTTTATGTTCAATGGTTGATTCTGCCTCAATATTAAAGAGCTTGGTGGCTTTTAATGATGAAAAAATTATGCAAACATTAAAAAACAATTTTATATAATTATTTGGAGTTTACAAACAGCAATTTAAAATAAATCCATTAATGCTGTCTGCAGGGATTTCTTGCAAGTAAAAGGAAATGTATCATGCACTGCAGTTTGGTTTAATTCTAGAAAATGAGCTCTCCTACCAGTAGTGCATTATGAAGAGAAATTAAGAAACTTAAGTGATTATTTCTGGGGCTGGGAATGGGTCTTTAATGGGGTAGGTTCTTTAATGGAGAGGCATTAGGGTCATCCATTCACTTAACAAACATTCATGAAGAGTTGAACAGTGCTCAGGGACCCTTTCTCACTGCCAAGAGCACTTCTAAGCCTCATCCTGCCAAGCCCTTCTGACCCTCTAGAAAACTTCAAATAGAACTGAAATGCATCCTGAAAGCATAAAGAATCCACAGATAGGTGGCCACTTGCTTCAAGATTGTGTTGCCTTTCATCCTTTCTAAGGAAATTGAGTGTTTTGAGGTTAAAAAACATTGGTCAGAAACCAAGCGCCACCTGGAGTCAGGAGCAGGAATTACAACTCTGCCTCCATCTCCCTCCTTCGGCTCTTCCTCTCTCTCTCATTCTCTCCGTCAATCCTCTGTTATAACCGCCACCTCTTTTTCTGCCCAGGCGAAATCCACACTCTCAAAGCCTGAGAGTGTGCCTTTGCTTAGAAAAAGTGTCTTTGCTGATATAATGAAGTCAAAGACTTTAAGATGATGAGAGCATCCTGGATTGTCCTGGTGGGCCCTAAATCCAATGACAAGTGTCTTTATGGGAGACAGACAGAGATTTGAGACGGACCAAGGAAAAGAAATCACAAACATATCGAAGAGAAGACAAAGTGATGCTAGAGCAGAGAGACACATGACCACATGCCAAGGAAGGCCAACAGCTGCTGGAACTAGAAGAGGCAAGGAACAATTCTCCCCTAGAGCCTCCAGAGACAGTATAGCCCTGCAAGACCAGCCACAAGCAGAGGGACCTGGCTGTCAATCATTCTCTCACTGCTGGTATGACAGTCTGGGGGATGTGGCTTTGACTTGCTATTTCTAAAAGTTTTAGGATGATCCAGCTAACCATTAACTTTGGACTTCTGGCCTCCAGAACTATGACGCAATACATTTCTGCTGCTTTAAGCTACCCAATTTGTGATAATTTGATAATGTAGGCATAGAAAACTTATATAAGGCATATATGTGCTTCTTCTATTTCTGGTTCCAACTTCTGCTGTATCTGGCACTAGTTGGAATACAATGGCATCCGGATAAGATGGCATTGGCCAGGTGCAGTGGCTCCCACCTGTAATCCCAGCATTTTGGGAGGCTGAGGCAGGTGGATCATGAGGTGAGGAGCTCAAGACCAGGCTGGCCAACATGATGAAACCCCGTCTCTACTAAAAATACAAAAATTAGCTGGTGTGGTAGTGCACACCTGTAGTCCCAGCTACTTGGGAGACTGAGGCAGAATTGCTTGAACCCAGGAGGTGGAGGTTGTAGTGAGCCAAGTTCGTGCCACTGCACTCCAGCCTGGGTAACAGAGATCATGATGGAATCTAAGACTGGATTTTGGGAAGCAGGAGTGGAGGCTCAGTAAGTCTCAGTGCTGATTTTGTTCTGCTGTTATTTAGACTTAACTCACATTGGCCATTGGTGCTGTTGGCTTCTTTAATATCTATTCTCTCCTTTCATTTGGACAGAACTCTTTTCAGGTCGGTATCATGGAAACTACACATCCCAGGCTCCTTTGCAACTAGCCATGTGATTGAGTTCTGGTCTGAGAGACAGAAGTGAAAAGTTGTTAGTTTGGCCTCCAGGAAAACCATTTGGAAAGTGGGCAGACTTTCCTGACATTCACCTTTGGCCCTTGAATCTCACCCCTCTCTTCTGACTTGATATACAAATATGATGGGTCGAACTGAAACCACAGGAATGCAAAATTCATATGCTAAGGAAGGCAGAGGAGGAAGGCAGAGGAGAAAGACAGAAGCAGCCTGTGAAACTGAAGATACTGTACTTTCGTGAATCCGTCATGCACTACATACCCTGGGATTCATATCCCGTAAGATACTTAAGCCACTGTTTAATTGGGTTTTCTGTAACTACATCAGATGTATTTCAAGTATGTCCACCAGCTTAGAAAAGCAGAATGCTTTTTGTGAACTCACTCAATCACCAGAACTCTCTACATTAGGATTTATGCGGAAGCCGCAACCAAAAGTGAAGGATTACTATGCCTCCTATTTTCTAGTTGCTGAAATATCTTCCTCAGGCCCCAGAACAGAATTTGGGTATTCCTTGGTGCCCTGGGCATAGTATCATTCATTATCATCCCAGTCTGATTATCATCCCTAAAATGAACCTTTTAGTAAAAGGCAGCTCTCTTGCTTATTGCTCTAGTCTCTAGCAGAACTTAGTACTCACACCTGCGGTCAGACTCATTGTCTTGGTTAATTGCTAACAAAACACTGGTCCCTATACATTAGCAGTATGGATCCAGAGGCACTGACATGAGAGAGACCAGGCTCTAGCTTTGAGGGTCGGCAGCCTGTTTTTCCTAAACTCCTACCTAACTCCTTATCTACTTTTAATTATATCTACCTGCTTTACATTATTATCTTTAGTTTTCAATGCCCTATTCATGAAACCTAATAACTTAATCATTTTCCTACGCTTTAATACTTAAGAGCTTAGAACTCCTACTTGACTACGGCCCCAAGGGAATAAAACATCTCCTGAATTCTAATTTGGGTAAAACTATGGGCATTTCGAAGGGGCCCATTCCCTTCTGACAGTCTCTGTCTTGCAAGTATTGGTGCTAATTCCCACTTTTCCATGGGGAAAAGGGAAACTCAGATAGATTGATCTCCCTACAATGTTAACAATGTTTACAAGAACTAGAAAAAGTTATACAACCTCTTAGTCTCAGCTTATCAAACCAAAAATGGATTAAAAAAAAGTACTTGGTAATGACTTGAGGCACGAAGAGTCATGCATATTTGATACCATCACCAACGCTGGCTGACAGGCACTAGACTCACATTTCACTGTTAGTTTCCTAGGCTGACACTATTTCCAAAATAATCAGCCACAGCCAATTTAGAACATGTTAGCCTTTAACTTAGCCCCAAACATAATGTCTTCTCATACGAGGTGACTACATTGGTGTGGTGGAAAGTGACTTGGGTGATGCAGAAGTCCACAGCTGATCAGGAACCTTCAACCACTGGATCACTGGCACACACCGTCTGCCATCATGAAGCTGTCTGGGAGCAGTGCTGTCACTCATGGGAGGGTATGGCGGTCATAAATAAACAGATATGTACTCCTCCAAATTATTAGAGTGAAATTCCATTTTCCATGGCTTAGAGACCAAGCTTTGGAACATAAAGCATTCTGGGTCTTACATAATCAGTCTAGTTACAACCAACTTCATTTTTCCCAGTCTTGGCTTACGTTGCTGCATTTCATGAAATCTATAACGCAGTCACACTGAGCAACTCATTCATACCTTGTGCCTTCCCACCTTTCTAGTTCTACATGTACAATTCCCTGAACAGTGCAAGACCTTGTCTCTAAAAAAAGAAAACAAACAAAAGAGGACATTGTACTACCTGGGAGTTTGTTCAACCAACCAGTCATCACCTTCCCTTTAGAACAAAGAAAGCCTCCACCTAGAATGGCTCCCTGACTTGTTTAAATATCTCATTTTATTCAAAGCTCAGGTGAAATGACACATCTTGCTCTAAGTCTTTTGGGTTAGGGTGCTATTTCCCTTCTCTGAACTTTACCGTGTATTTAACTACAGCCACCTGAATATGTGTCCCATATTAACTACAATATTAGAAACTCCTTGAAAAAGTGTAACACAGACAGTATCTACCACAAAGCCCACATTGAGGGTTTATTATGTACCAAGCCTGATACCAAGCATGGTATGAACCTTCTCTCACTCCCTATTATTCCTATTTTGTATATGGAAAAAAACCTGAGGCTTAGAAAGGCTAGGTAATTTCTCCAAGATCTCAGACTTAATTAGGATTCAAATTCTGAACTACAATATCAGTAATAATGAAAGTTAATTGTCCATTAGCTGTTATATGGAGACCTAGACCCAAAACAAGTGAAAAACAACATAAACTTATGAGGGAAGTACAACTGATCCTAAGCCAAACTGCTCCATTCATAGGTGGATTTGTTTTCAACCCAGTGCAGGTAGAAAACTCAGTATTTGAGGGATGTGAAACCCATGGCTATGGAGGGCTGATGCTGACTTTTTGCATACATGGGTTCTACAGAGATGACGGCAAGGCTTGAGTACGTGTGGGTTTTAGTATACATGAGGCTCCTGGAACAAATCCCCAGTACACTGAAGGAGGACAATACTCTTTAAGGCCAGATATTATTCATTCCAAAGGGAAGGTAATGGGTAATGACTGTTTGGTTGAACAAACTCCCAGATAGTACAAAGATAGTATTTTTTCTTTTTTTTGACAGGGTCTGGCTCTGTCAACCATGGTGGAGTATAGTGGTGCAATCATAGCTCACTGCAGCCTTGAACTCCTGGGGTGAAGGGATCTTTCTGCCTCAACCTCCTGAGTAGCTGGACTACAGATGTGAGCCACTGTGCCCAGCTCCTTTTTCTTAAGAATTAATGAATCAAAAGACTAAAACAGCATTCTCTCACAAGTTTCTTTTCTGTGTGTGTGTGTGGTTTTTTTTTTTTTTTTTTTTTTTTTTTTGGTCATGTAGGAAATGGCCATTTTCACAAGTAATAATAAGCCTTAACTTGTTAATGTCATTTCAAATTACCCACGATTTCTGCATATCTGAGAAGCTAAAGCGAGAAAGACAACTTCGTGTCATTTTACAGACTCACCTCCATATCACTTGCATAATTCCTGCTTATTCGTATTAATTTTTCTTCTTTTGCACAGCAGAGGGGGTGCTTATTTCCATTATCATCAAATATGGGGCAGTATTGGGCACACAGCAAGGGCTGAATCAATATGCACTCTTTTATTTTCAACCAAATTCTCATGAGCAGTCAGAAAGGTAGGCAGAGTATGACAGAGGTGGAGATATGAAAAGGATGAATGTATTTTCTCAAAATTCATTTTATCCTTTAACTTTGAACATAATTCCAGTCCTAGGCAACATTAAAAATGGAACTTTAATGTTACAACATGATTGAGAGTCCGCTATCATACCAAAGTGATGGGTCAAATTTCTCACAAAGTCTGCTCTATAATAACATTTTATGTTCTTAATAACACTCTAGTCTAAATATTGACAGTCGGTTGCCAGTTGGGAGGCAAGAGGATGATAAAAAATATACCAAGAATATTAGCCTTCCTCCCTTAAGGTTTAATAATTGCCTGGCAAAAGAAATGTATCACTTTCTTGGGTGATCCTGAATTGATCATTACTGAAGAAGCAAAAAGATCACGTGGCTAGTCAAATGTGTGTGTGTGTGTGTGTGTGTGTGTGTGTGTGTGTGTGTTTATAGCCCATAAATGCCAAATAATTACATTAAAGCTCTTAATGTGAATGAATGTGGCTGACTTTCCAAAATTTAATGGTATTTAACTTTCAAGGTGTGACTCACAGTCAAAAGAGTTGCCATATTTAAGTTAATGAAACCCACAGGCCAGACCAGGTACAGGTGGACAAGGAAGTTGGGGTGGGCCTGGCTGGCTGGCAGCAGAAACGCAGCAAAATAGCTTGAGGGTTTCAGAAATCACTTCCACAAGAAACAGAACTTGTACTGTGCCTTCCTGAAAAAGGCTTTGACTCTGTGGGCAGGAATGAGCACATCTACACACATGCTCTGTTTCTGAAATGGTTTTACTTCTGAACTGTAGGTACATATGATTTGCTAAAATACTGGACACTACTTTCCTAAAACTCAAAACTGAGAATCACACAAATAATGCCCTTGCTTCATTCCTTTTCTATGGTGGAGTCTAGATTATGATTAGTTTATTATTTTTTAATTAAAATTTACCATCATTAAAAGCTTTGTCTCAACATTTACACATAATTTAAGTGTTTACTTGATTTTTGTCCTTCACATGTGTCCTAAATATCCAACACTGACTATTGTCTTAGATTATAAATGCTGATAGAAGGGTGATGTTTGTGTAATAAAGCATGACTTTACTCCAAAGCATAACACTAATAATTAATCTATACATATTTTAATAATAGTAAATATTGCTATTGCTATTTAAAGATAATATTGAACGTAAGAGTTATCTGTGTACACTTTTGATACTTAAAGATGATAATATTGAAGGTGAGAATTACCTGTGCACACTGGAGTAGTTCACACATACACACTCTTTGCTTTTTGCATTTCCCTCATTTTAATGGAAAAGCCACTTCTCCAAATATGTGCTGGGCTAAGACTTTAGAATCATCAGTAATCTTTTAAAACAGTTGTTCTCAAATTTTACTTTACAAAAAACTCTCTCAGAAGCTTGGTGATCAACCCCCCGCAACACACACGTGCACACACATGCACACACACACACACACACACACACAAAATCTGCCTAAGTAGGCTCATCATAGGGTCCAGGAACCTTCCCTGACAAGCATCTCATGTGATTCTGATACAGATCACACTCTGAGAAACAAGGAGGTATTCATCTAATTGTCCAGGACCACAATAATTTTTAAAAATAGGAAAGGGGACTACACATGTTTTATGGAGGTTTCTTTTATAATGTCCCATTACTGTCTCCAAAGTAGGTTTATAATTTCGTTTACATAACTCAATCTTGAACTTTGAAGACACGGTTTGGCAACACAATTCCAGGAGGAGCCACTCGTATCATAAATCAAGTGAAAGCAACACCCTCCTCCAGGTTTATGCAGTGTAAACTTGGCATGGTCATGGTCAGTGAGCAAAGGAGGCATCATCTGTTGGAGAGTGGCACCTACCGGTCACATTTAGGTATTACACCCTAGCTCCACTAGGAACCCAATGCCCAGCCCCTCTATACCACCCAAAATGCTGGGGCAAAGGAGTACTATTTATTAGTCAAACAATTATTCACAGAGTCCCTATCAAGAGCTTGGCTCAACAGTTAAAAGTGCTAATGACTCACAATATTAAGTAGTGAGAATGCATTTCCTCCAAGCAAAGAAATTGTGAATGTGGTTACTTCACTACCAAATTTAATATTACAGTTTGAAGTTTCTCAGGAAATCAAAGTTAAAAGGTATAACAACACTGTTGTCACTTAAAAAGTAAACTGACTGTGACAGTCTGGGATATTATACTTTTCTTCACAAAGAACCTCCTGGAATTCAAATATTACTTTGCTTATCATTGACAACTCATCTAGAATAGAAGAAGAAAATTGAACTGTTAACAAAAGGGATGTCAGTGCAATATAGTCACTAAATTAGGAAAGAATAAATAAATAAATATAAACTCAAAGCTGTAGAGATTAATTTAATTTGGTTACTTCCCTGGAAAGCACTCAGAATGATGGGAAGGGGAAGGGGAAGAAAGGTCGATTCTTATTTAGAGGAACTGACAGCAACTGAAATTGAAATGTTCATATGAAAGAGAAAAAACATTAAAAACTGTAGGTGATTTGACAATTCCATTTTTTTCATGGCTTATGGTATTATTTTAGGCAGCATATTATGCCATGCCTAGCAGGTCAATTGACAAATTTAGAAATCCCTTAATTTTTTTTTTTTAAAGTACGTGAATAGATGTTTTGTGGACTGGAAAGTCTGGGTAGAGATTTGATAATGCAGACCTCAGACTAAGTTTGTAGAACCTCTGCTGTCAATTATAATGGCAGGGCCCTAGCAGCTCTACAGTTCTGGCTGAAGAGGAATTTTCTTACATTCAAGATTCTACAGCAAGCATTAAAGTAAAGGGGGGAAAAGACCATTTAAAATATTTCTCAACACTATGCAACACAAAATCCACAATGGAATAAAGGTTTGCATGGGGCTTCACAGTGGCATATAGATCATTTAGTGGAAAATTCAACAGACACAATGTGGTTGTAGTCAAATAATTTCCCATTGTGATGACTTTAAAGGTGCCCATTTATTTTGTAAAAGCACACAAGAGGGACATATACAAATCTGCACCGAACAAAGAGCCAGCCTTTTGCAAACGCTCATTCCTACTTTTAGGGTGGTCAGAAAAATCCAATTGTCCTTTCTGATTGTCAATAAAATCTGCACCTCCAATGCTAAATAAGTGAATAATTCAATAAATCAGTAGTTAGACTTTTCTAAGAAAGTATAATGGAGCACTATAAAGGACATTTTTTTTTTCACCTCTCAACCCTGCATCCACTGCCCCTTATCTGGAAATAGGATCGACATTGTTTCCGGAGCACCTAACTAATACTCCTAGGCACGTATATAAATTGGGCAAGTGACTACAATCAGAATGTTTCCTTAACTTTGAATACTTTGCAGAACTTCCAGGAAAGAGACATTTTTTCTATTGAACTTGTGGCTGGGGACTGCCATATGCAGAGATTGCAGCAAACAGTAAAGCAAAGGAAGACAAAACAGACCTACGAGATGGAATTCATGACACAGAGTTGAGTCGAGTCCTGAATTTAGCCATGCCTGAGCTCTGTTGGCTTTTTCAGTTTTGTGAGCCAATAAATATCTATCTATTTTATCATTGCCTAAAATAGTCTGAGTTACTTTTATGATACTTACAGTTGAACAAATTCTGGGGAATTCAAACATATATCAGCTTGCATAAAAATAAGGTCATGCAACATACTCAATAAATGATATTTTTATGAAACCACAACAAAGAAAAATAAAATCAGACTGCTGTTAGATATACTAAGTTTTCCATTTTAGTGCTTAAATCCTTAGCATGGCATTCTGAGTTGTCCCTGACTTAGTCCCATTCATTTTTGCAATAATATAACTAAAACACTGTCCCCTTATTTCCAAGATCCATTGATACTCATCCACTAGCCACACTCAAACATACTTTGCCCTTTTGTCACTCTTTGAATTGCTCATCTCATTCTCTGGGCTTGAAATGTGACCTCTAGCCCTTTTCTCCATTGTTCAGGCTATAGACTACCCTTCAAAGCCAAGTTTAAGTATCATTTTCTCTGTGAGGCTTTTCCCAATCTTCTAGACAGTTTTAATGATTTCTCTTCTGCAATGCTTTTGCTTATATCAAGTAATGCATGTGAAAAATGTTTTGTGCACTATTAAGGGCCATATAAAAGCCAGTTACTTTTAGTATTACTGGATACTTACATTAGCTTTTTCTTACAGTTATGTCAATGTGTGTATCTTTATCACTAAACTGGAAACACTTTGAGGGCAGGGACTATCGTTATTTTCTCACAGCCTAGAAAAATGGTCTTGGCAAAATAAATACTAAATAGTTGATGCACTTCAGACATGTGCTAGTCATTTGATTTTTCTCTTGCAAAACCTGAACCCATACAAATTAAATCACCAGCTCAGCCCAAATGCAGCTAGCCTAAGAAAAGGGATTTGAGATAGTTTAGAAATCAGATATTTTAAAAACACAATAAAGGTGAATAGAGCTGAAAACATTTTAAAGGAAATGGTGTTTGAATACATTGATCAAAACATACTTAAAGTTAGAGGATGCAGAAAAGGCTGTGGGGATTGCAAAGGTCAACAGAGTACATCTTAAGCTGCAAAATCATAACTACCCTGTTAAAGAGGATGTTTCCCAAAACATCCACCCACCTTTTCAAAGAAAAACAACCAACAAACCATAAAATGCATACATCTTCCTATACACATGTTAAAGACCAGATCAAACACAGGGCAGTATTTAAAGCAGACTTTTTCTGCTTTAAAAAAGGAAATAATCTGGTTTGTTCCAGAGAGAAAAGAAGAAGATGCCTCTAAGGCAAGTATTTCAATCAAGTACAGGCAGTTGGGGTTTGGAGAATGTGGATGTAATGGTGGATGCAGTGGTGATAGAGGCCGCTGGCGGAGCTCATAAACTCTGTTGCCTACTGGGGACTAGACAGGTAATGCAAACGAGCAGAGAGGCCCAAAAGAGGGAAAACAAAGTTCTACTACCAACAGCAAATGGCACTTGCCCCCAGTTTTTGGGGGAAATTGGTAGTAGTGGGAACCATTGCTAACCAAAAAGGAATAGTGTTCTACAGGGGGCCATCACTATTCCATTCCAGCCTCTTATTTCTTTGTGGGAATTCAGGTCAAAAGTTTCCAGAAAATCTGATTTTCTAACAACCTGCTAAAATGCATACTTTAAGTGAAATTTTTATTATTAAATACTGGTAACTAATTTGCATAAAAGTCTTAAAGCATTGGGAAGGTCAAGTAAACACACTTATTGCCCAACTTCAAATTTGTAGTCTCAGCTGTGTAAAGTATATGAGATCAGCAACTCTCCCCACGCACATGGCATTTAAAATGATTTTTTAAGTTTCCATACAACTCTCTAATGGGATAACCATGACATTCCCCAACATGGGCTGAGGGACCACAATAAAAATTTTAAACATTTATATAGTGCCATATGTTTACAAAATGCTTTATTTCAATTTCTCCTTAAAGCAGTTTTGGAAGAAAGGTATTATTCCCATTTTCAGATTAGCTTTACAGCAGGCTCTGGAGAAGGCAAAAAGGAGTCCCATAGGCCTTTTGTATTCCCACTTCCATTCATTCACAGCCAATGTTTATTAAGCAGTATCTCTAAGTCAGATATTCTTATTCCTTTACTCTCTTCACTGCTGCAGGATGGGGAAGGCTACCGAATTCTCAAAGTTTATTCATTCTCTTTTTAAAGTGGTACACAAATTACTTAGGTTGTATACCATCTGTGAATCATTGTGCTCTTTGCACATGAAATGCTAATTTAGTCAATCTCAGATAATTAAAAAGAGAAAATTGTAGGTAATATTAGATGCCTACCTTGAACTAAATTGTAGCATGGACAAGTGGTGGTTATTAAGAAAGATTAAGACCAGCTTGTGAGAGAAAAGCCTTAACACTGGGAAAACAGCATTATAAATTAGTCTTTTTCTGCAGTGAGGAAAGGACACCTGTATTCCAGGTTCCTGGCTGATATGCTTTGGCTTTGTGTCCCTGCCCAAATCTCATGTCAAATTGTAATTCCCAACATTGGAGCAAGGTCCTGATGGGAGGTGACTGGATCATGCGAACGAACTTCCCCCTTGCTGTTATTGTGGTAGCAAATTCTCATGAGATCTGGCTGTTTAAAAGTTTTTAGCGACTCCCCCTTTTCTCTCTTCCTCCTGTTCCAGCCACGTAAGGCATGTCTGCTTCCACTTCGCCTTCTGCCATGATTGAAAGTTTCCTGAGGCTTCCTCAGTCATGCATCCCGTACAGCCTGTAGAACTGTGAGCCAATTAAACCTCTTGTCTTATAAATTACCCAGCTTCAGGTATTTATAGCAATGCAAGAATGGACTAATACAGCTGTTCACAGCAGATCACAGGGTAGCAAGATATTACATGGACAACTCAAAAGCCCCCGAGCCTGACATGTTCAAGCTGTCCTCACTAAAGGTGATTGGAGGAGTCTGTTGAGGGACCACGGTTTATCTTAGGTCATCCCCACCCCAGACACCTTCCTCATTGTCAAACTCCTTTTTCAATACCAACCTCTCCCATCCTGCGTATTCTGGTATATGAAACTTCCATCCTTTTCTATTCACTCTAGATAGGGATCACCAACTGGCAAATCCCAAATTCTGCCCACAGGAGTTGTGTTTAACTGACATGGTACGTTGAATGCCTTCACTCAAGACTTGGACTCTCTGGTAGGCCCCAGTCCCCAGCCCTCTCTGCAGCCTTCAATCCCATGATCTGCTGATCCCTGAAGCTATTTAAATGAGGAGTCCTTCTCTGGGCACTCTCCTAGGAAAGGACTAGCAGTTCAAAACTCCTGCTCTCCTAAAGGGTAAGCCACGGAGACACATGTGGGAACTGTGGTTCCCAGTGGCCTTCCCAAATTCCCATTCTCACTGGGACCTGTGAATTTGCTGAGAGCTCTCTAGGGAGCCCTGCAGAAAAGTTCAAACGAATAGCAACTCACATCTCCAGAGCTACCTCCTCCTCAATCTTCTATTTTGCCACTAACTTCTTCAAACTTTCCTTACCTGTATAATGTGCTTATTAGTTATTACCCTCTACCTCGCAAGTGTTACTCATAGAGTTTATATGCTAGTACTACATACTGTCTAAAAATTGGCTTACAATTGTTTGCTAGTTGTTTCATTTGTGCTGGTGATGGCTATTGTGATGACATCTCAATTTTGTATAAATGTTTTGGACAGAAGCTGTATAATGTTTACAATGCATTGTTCAGGTGAAATGTATATAGTTGCTCAATGCAGGGAACCCTGGGAGCTCTGGGAATGTAGATTGCTACCCTGGGTACAGCAGGGCAGTCTAGTCCTTAAAAGGATCTAGAAGTTTCTATTTCTCCTTCCTTAGACTGTAACTGTTCTGTTTCCAATAATCTTTGCCTGTTGACTCACTTTTCCTTAAATCTAACTTGTGACTCTCTTGCTATTGCTGATATTTTTCTTTGTTTCAGACAAATCTGTTGATGTTTTAACAGGATTTATACAGAGGTGCTATGTCTACGAGTTCTATATTCCAAAACAGTTCTAAGAAAATCAAGAATCTTCCTCTCTTGGCTGACTCTTACTCTCCTTCTAGGGGTAAATATCCCTCCCTACAAATAATTAGTGGGGAAGAAATCATTTTAATTTCTGAATGGTTCCTAGGTCAAAGGGAGTATAAGACATCCTAGTCACCAGGGAGAACAAGGTAGTTAAAAAGCAAAGGGTAAGATTCTTTGGCTTGTGTCTGAATAAAGATAAACTGAAACCATTTTGGGTGCAGACAGATTACATCAGTGCTCTGGGGTCAGGTTCAAGCGTCAATCATAGTTGCAGCACTTACCTGCTTAAGCAGGAAAATTATTTTACTGCTCTATACCTCAATTTCCTCATTTATAAAATGGGGATAGTAAAAGTACAGCTAGTGCTCGACTTACGACCATGATTGGTTCCAACAGACTGGTCGTAACACAATTTGGTCGTAAGTTGAGTAGGCTATATGCATGCGGAGATGGTAGTGCTGCCGGAAGCTGGTCCGCACTGTCGTACACCCAGCTGGGCAACGTTTGCGCTGCCAGAAGCGGAGCAGTTGTGGCTAGCGATTGTGGTCGTAAAGTCGAATGGTCGTAAGTTGCATAGGTCATAAGTCGATCAATACCTGTACCACCCCCAGAGAGCTGGAGACCAGCTTAAAGGTTACGACACCAATGTCTAACAATAGTTCTTGGTGGATAAGTGACTAAGAAATGTTTACAGCAACAATGGAAAAGAAGTATAGTACATCCATAAGGGTAACCTGTAGGAATCCCAGATGATGTATTATCCAAGTGCTGACAGAACATGGGATTATAAACAAAACCACAAGGGTCTGTGCAGTCTGCTGGTGCCGCCCATGAGGAGGATGTGAACTGTCGTGTAGAAGATCAGAAGCAATCAAACACACATGAGGTAAATTCCAAAGGCAATATGGCCTGGAGAGTTGGAGATTATTATAAAATTGACCAAGATTTTTTGGCAATGTCTTAGCTTTTGAATGGGTGAGTTTGTAAGAGATACTTTGGTTGCAACTCAGCCACCTCCAAATCAACTCATACCTACTACTTCCAGAATGGGCTGCAGGAGGAGGGTGCTGATTCACACAGGTAACTGGAAATGTTGTCTTCATTCATGATTGAATCTGGGACTTTGAACAATGTCATTCAGGTTCTATTTCTCTCCTTCTCTCCAACAGGCAAATAAGATGTCCAACAGCAGGCTCAGACTCACTCTTTACTGACTTAGCAACCCCAGGAAAAAGGGGCAGTTATCTTTCAATAGTTTCAGCAAAAATTACTATAAATATTTCTAATTTGCCCATCCTGTGTTTTATGTCTACCTCAGAACTAATCACTGTGGCCCTCCTTTGAAAAACCAGGTATAAGTCATATGCCTGCCACTATAGGTGGGGGGCAGTTGACTCCACCAAAATACATAGAATGGGTTTTTCCTATAGGATTCAGGTCCCATGTTACTTAACTAGTGGAAGGATGACAAACAGATAATCCAAGAGAGGGCTTTTTTGATAGGTAAGGCAGAAAAGGCATTATCTGCAAAGTAAGAACCTGTGGTGGGAAGTAACAAAGCCAATATCCCTTCACATTAAAATCTACATTCTGTTAGTTATGGGACCAATATTTGTATTTTGATAAATTGGACAGTAACTTCTTTTATCTCATTTCTTCTTCCTATATTTGCCTATACCCAATGCCCAAAAGGTTATAAAATGACCAAGAATGTTATTCAGTTCTGTATTTCAAGCATTTAGCACGTGCCTGCTTAATACTTTCTACGTTATCAATACATGTTTATTGTGTTAAGCTGGGAGTAAAGGAAAATTACTTAGCAACATACGAGCCTCAGTCGCCCTACTCAGCCCTGACTACAAAATACACACCTCAGAATAAGCTTTTCACACCCTACTGCACCACTGTCATGCTGAGCACCTTTGACCTCCTGAAGAAACCGTAGGAAGTTCATTTCAAGAATGGTTAAGTACCACCAGGTCTTTCTAAGACTTCCAAACTGAGATGCATGCCCCTGGAATGCACAGCTGTGTCTTCTTCATCTCAATAACCCCAGGTCAGGAACCAGGGAAGGCTACACAGCATGTGTTCAATAAATAATTGTGAGAAGAAGAAAAGCATGAACTCTTAAAAGAGAATGTGGAAACCAAAGGCTTAAGATGGTAGCTTTGCATGATACAGCTAGATTTAAGAGGCAGGAGTCATGGAAATGCAGGTAACTGTCACCAACAGGAGGGAAAAAAAGTCAACAGTTATTGGGGACTGAGGGCCAGCCTGATTTATACTCACAAGCAAGCCTTGTGGGAGCGAAAGAAACCCAACTGAGGGGTAGCACTTGCCTGCTTTCTCCTCAATTGCACCTTCAGTGTTCAATACTCCTCTGAAGCTTTGGGAGGTCTGCAATTCTCTACAAATGCCTAAGTTAAATTTCTGCCCTCCCACCTGGGGGGATCTCTTCCAGCTACACTGAACATATAATATGAACTACCATTTACTGGGCTCCTTCTATATTCCAGGCATTTTGTCAGGCACTGGACATGTTAAATTATAGTGATTGCTAACAAGGAAGACCCTAAATAGCAAAAGCTTAAGAGTGAGCCCAAGTTATACCAGAATTTCAACGCAGGTCTGGCTGATATTCTTACCTTTTTTTCTCTCCAATAGAAAATTAGTCATCTGGGGCTATTTTTCTAATGAATGTATATATGTATATAATATATCTATGTCATTCTAAAGTGTCTGGCGTACAGTTTTACTCTTTTTAATGACATATTGAGGTTAAATGGTTGTACCTTTGCTTGCAAGTGACATACAATATTGGAGGATTGTATCTTTGAGAGTTGGGGGATGCTTATACATGACCACGTAGCTAGCCCTTATAAATAGCTCTGCCTAACCTGCTTTGTGGTATGGCCTTCAAGAACACGCTGCATTAAAAAAAAGATAGAACCACAAATTGTCTAAAGCACTATACTTTTAAAATTAGGACTTGCTTTTACTGGTCACAACTAAATAAAATGACCTAATATCTAGTCTGTGTATTCTAGATAAGTTGAGTAATAAAGCCATAGCAACATTGTGATCAAGCTGTAAGAGTGCCTTAAAGCTCAGAGCAATGAAAAAATGTAATAATTACGTTGGTGCTTCCATAAGTTATCATTGCCTCTTCTATGATTACTGATAATTTCAGATAATTGTCTGAAATATGAAAGAACTTTTTGTGGTCCCACACTAGACGATGCTAGAGGGAAGGCATCACAGAGCTGGGAGGGGAACTGAGGAAGCAGAGGGTGAGTTCATTCTTATTACAACTTGCTTGGTTTATTCTCTAAAATACATCATTAGAATATGGTGATTTAATTATCTCATAACACAATTGTATGCTGGAGTACCTGCTTTTAGTAAAGAAGAAAAAAATACATATAACAATATCTTTCCATCTTCAAATTCCTGACTTTTCAGAAAATACAGTCAATTTAACTCATTTAGAAGCCTACTGGAACATTCTAACACTGGGAAGGTCTGAACTGCCAGGCATGGTAAAAGATCATACTGCACGGGTGTGAGATGCTCCAAAACATAGCCATTACTTCTGTCAAGGGGAAAAACATCACTCTATCTGAAGTTGAGTTTTCTCCGCATTATTAGGATGAGAATAAAGCAGGTAAAAAAAGATAAGTTTACAACATAAATGCTCAGTGGAATCTAGATGCTGATACACTTCACCCAAGGAATGTACATGAATTAATTGTTTCTGAGAACATAACACATTGGAGAAGATACAGGCTCTCAATGGCAGAATGGTGAGATAAAGAACTTGATCCCCAGGAAAAGTAATCAGAAAATCAGGTGGCTTATGTTTCTCTTCAGGGAGACTCATCAATAAGATGTCTAAAGACAATCGCTTACATTTTTGTTTTATCCAAAGATCAAAGGTCAGAGTGGCTCAATTTAACGTTTCTTATACAAACTTTTTTTCATTCATTTAAAAAGGAGAAGAGTAAAAAGATAGATAGTAAAACTCCAATCAGCCTGAGAGAAAGGTTAAAGCCATTCTTTTTTATATGGATTCTGGGTAGTGACCCATAAAAAATAATTAGGACAAGGGTAAACCTATTATGTAGCACAGATTTGCCATCAGTCTTGTCAATCTTATTTGCTCAGGCACTAAAGATTTGTTGGACTCTGTGCCGATTATAATTAAAATATATATTAAATGCATACATAAAAATTTATCTTCCTTCATACCATCTAGTCCATGCCTGTGAGAATGCCTGTCTGTTTCTTCTTTAGTCTAAACTAGCATCCTTGTGCATGCTGATCTAAAAACTGTAGTGTTTTTCCCTCTCTCCATTCTATTTGTTGCATTGACCAATTCTTCGCACATTTCTAAACATCCATCATGCAGCTGTTATCTCTACCCAGCACTCACTGTCTGTCACATTTCCCTTGATCCTCCCTTTAAGCTAAGCTCCTTTAACACTGGCTGCCATGTCTATTTCCTTCATCCCTTTGCTAGCAGAGGTGGCTGAGCACAGAGGCTCTCACTCTCAGATGCTGGCTGTGTAGGATTTTGTATTAGAGACCTGTCAGAGCAGGCCTGAAGGAGGGTACATTTGAAATCATTTCTCTTATTGAGAGATAAGTGCTCACTGTCATTTATTCTTCCATTCTCGCTTTTACCTTTCACACTACTTCCATATTTATCCTCCAGCCACCTGCATATTTGACAATGCCATTGCAGATAGTGTTATACTACCAGATATGCACGTGTATGGCTGAAGTGACTGATGCGTGACCTTCAGTGCTTTCTATGCTTAATACACACACTCGGACTTCTTCCAGGACTGTTTGGCTGTGCTGACAATCTCTATCCAGGTCCTTATTTTCCTTAATGGTAATAATAATGCTAAGTGATAAGGCCAAGAATTTATTAAGCTTCTTTCTTCCCAGGTAATTAAATGTCACATCCCTGCAGCCACCTCATTTTGTTGGCATTCAACCAGACTCAGAAGCTATAGAGCAAATGCAAAAGAGAAGCTTTCCACCTTCATTGTGTGGAGAGATATTTTTGCCTAGGTTTTCAAACTCACATTGGATTACTCAACAGGGAATCTTACAGTCAGTAAGTATATATATTTGTCAACAGAAAATTCAGTGTGCCAAGGAAGTACTGGCTAACTAACAAGGTCTCTATCCTATATGGTAATCAGCATATCAAAATTTGTCCAGCATTCCCAAAACTGTGAGCTCTTGGGGGTGAGACTTGTATCTTCCCATAACTTTGCATTTGCTTATAGTGTCCAGCACGGTGGTGACAGCTTAGTAAACTACTGATTGAGACACACACACACGGTAAAAAGAGAGAAAGCAAATGAGTGCAAGAGATAGGATTAGCAGAAGGATCCAAGAACATCATCCAACTTGATTTTAGCTCAAGTTGTAGTGGCCACTCTGAATGGCTCTGTGGGCAGGGGAAAAAGGTGTTTTTGGCAGTATTCTGGGAGATCTAAGCATACTGATGCCAGGTTTACAGCCACAGAAACTCATGTACCAAACTGAATTAAGAATGAGTGCCCACACAGAAAGACCAATGCAATATTCAATACTAAATAATCACATGCTGTCAGCAAACATGAGCTTTAATGGAGTTTTCAAAGAAAAACAGAAAAGAATTATTTCACAAGGAAAGAGGCACTTTTTCCATAAAGTTACTGTGAAGTTTTAATCTATTTGCAACAATTCCAGATTAAAGAAGTTAATATCCAGTTTAATTGTAAACCCTGTCAGCATGCCTTTGCAGATTTGTTACATTGAGAAACGAATGTATCATCAAGCATAGGATGCAGCTGAACAAACCCAACACGGCTTAATGGAACCGGTTTTTAACTTCTTTTTTCTTATTTACACAAATTATAAAAACAAAAAACAAGACATCTTGTTGCTCCTTGGGGCATAAACAAACAGCCATGAGAAGGTTATCCCAAAATGAAACTGCAAGACAGATTATTTTGGTGTAAAGACATTTTATACATATACACACAATGGATTTTGTTTAGATCTCTCTACTTAATAAAATACACAATGTTCCAGGCTGTTTTGTTCCTTGGAGGTCATTCTAATATTTGATATTTCTCTAGCTGAAAATGCAATTTTATTGGGTTTTACAAAATGTACTTTTTAGATGTATATCTGACTCATAAAATATATTTTGTATCTGAAAATAGTTGGCCCAGTTGAACCAAAGGGGTGGCACAACTTGTGTGCACTGTCATGCACAGAAGTTTGAAAATTAGCTCTGGGAGTCACAGACCTTTCAGAGACTGCTGACTCGATACATGGTTTATTGAAGGCTGTGGGGACAAGGAGGTAGGGGGGGCACTCCCTCAATCTCCTGCAGAAATGGAAGTTGTTCTTTGCTTGTGGACAAAAGAATACAAGTCTACTGATATGTTCAGACTTGGAATAGCCCATGAAATTGAAAGTGCGCTGCAGCTCACGCTTGTAATCCCAGCACTCTGGGAGGCCAAGGAGGGCAGATCACAAGGTCAGGAGTTCAAGACTAGCCTGGCCAATATGGTGAAATCCCATCTTTATTAAAAACACACACACAAAAATTAGATGGACGTGGTGGTGCATGCCTGTAATCCCAGCTACTCGGGAGGCTGAGGCAGGAGAATTGCTTGAACCTGGGAGGCAGAGGTTTCGTGAGTCTAGATTGTGCCATTGCACTCCAGCCTAGGTGATAGAGTGAGACTTCATCTCAAGAAAAAAAAAAAAAAAAAGAAAGAAAGCACAAATGTCAGAGTGGCTGAAATGGAAGCAGTCATGAATCAGCTCCCATAATCTATCATAACAGTGTGTAGTGCTCACCCTTTTCACTGCTATCATGCTTATCTCTGTAAATCACATATGCAATCAGAGTTGACCCCAGGGCTTTGGGAACACAGCTAAACTTCTTACACAAAATACTTTCCTCTCTCATGCATGTCTTTTTCATTTTGTAGACATCTACACCTGACAAAACCCCATCTTCCATAAACTCAGCTGTCTCTACTCAGAACCTACAGCTACTCAAGTGCAAGAGGTCATAAAATAATCCACAACCCTGTAGACTGGTCTCCCTTGCATTTCAGAGCCAGTAAGCCAAGGGGACTTTAGTGTTCCAGGGGTCTCCAGTACCTGCCCCTACTCCAGTCACTCATGCTTTCTTCTGTAGAATCTATTCGCCATCCCCATTGCTGAATGTAAACTCATTATGTCCTAGAAACAATCCTAAAAGGCTTCCTAACCTCCCACCACCATCTCTACCACTCACCTGTCTTGTCCCTGAACCCACTTACTTTGCCTTTTCTGTTATAACTGTGGATGCTCCTTTAAGTCAAACTGTCCAGCAAATGTTCACTCTCTTCCCACACATCCTCAATTTCTCCTGCTTGATGAGATCATTCCATCAGCATATAAGTATCTTTTTATATCTCCAGTGTTTAAAAAATACACCGTTAACCCCAAGTACCCCTCCGGCTCCTACCAAATTTTTCTACTCCCACCCCCTTTACAGTAAAAAAATTGGAAAGTGTTGTTCTTATTCTGCAAGGCCACTAGGTCCACTCTCTACTGAACCACTCCTTTCAGGCTTTTTCCCCTTGACTACTTCACTGAGACAGCTCTTCATGGTCGCCAATGAATCCACATTGCTGAATCATATGGGCAATTCTCAGTCACCATACCTAACAAAGCACGAACATTTGATTCTACCATCCATCCTTCTAAAAACACTTTCTTGTTTTAGCTTCCAGAACATGACTCACCTCCCTTCCTCCCTTCCCTCCTCCCACCCTGGTTGCTCCTTCTCTGACTTCTTACAGTTTCCTTCTCATCTCCCTGATTTCTAAATATTGGATGCTGCAGTATTCAGTCCCTGCAGCTCTGCTCTTCCTTCTTCCTAAGAGAGCTCGCCCAGTCTCCAGGCTTTAAATACCATTCATATGCCAATGCCTGCCAAATATATACCTGCAGCCTGGACTTCTCCCTTGAACTTCAGACATTCACTCAGCCACCAGCTCAACATCTCCAACTAAAAATGTCTCAGAGAGAGTTCCTGATATCCATTATCACACAACAACCCTACTCCTCCTGCAGATCTCCTAGTTAAAACTGATCTTCCAATTGCTCAGGCCAAAACCTTGAGTCAGCTGCTTCTTATTCCTCACGATCCATCATTGAAAAATGTTGCTGTATCTTCAAAATGTATCAAGTATATGACCACCTCCTACACTGCCATGCTGGGCCACCATTCTCCTGTAGATAATTCTAACAGCTTCCTAAGTGCGATCCCTGCTTCCTGCTTGTCCCCGGACAGTCTGTCCTCAACATAGCAGCCAGAGTGATCTGTAAATGTTAAATCAAATCATGTTGAAACTCAAAGATGCCTTGCTCCCTCACTTAAGAGTAAAAGCAAAACTGCTCACAATAGTCTCCCTGGCTTTGCATATGCTACAGCCCCACCCAGTTCTCTGATCTTGTCTCCTATGCCTCTCCTCTTCTCTCCTTTCTGCTAAAGCCAAGTAGGCTCCTCACTGTTTCTACAGCACATCAAGCATGCTCTGCCTCAAAGTCTTTGTGTTTCCTCTGTTGTAATGATTTTTCTCCAGATAGCTACTTGGCTACCTCCTGTATTTCCTTCAGGTCTCTGATTAAATGTTAGTTTGTTAACCAGGCCTTCTCTGGGGACCATATATCATTCCCCTATCCCCCGCCTCACACGCCTTTTCCTCTTACCTTGCTTTATAAGACTTCCACAGCAATTATCACCATTTTACATTAGACATTTACATCTTTGTTCATCGACGCAAACCCCTATAGAATGCAAGTACCATCAAAGCAGACACTATTTTGTACTTGGCCGAGTCCCCAGCACCCTGAGCAGTGCCAGGTGCACCAGAGATGCTCAATAAATATTAGTTTAAAGAAAGAATGGCTCAAAAGTGCATCAGGTGATTATAACATTGTGTTCTCCTCATACCAAACTACCCATTCTCAGTCACTGCACATTTTCACAGTCCAGGGATGCCCATATGCTATTCCCTGGGATTGAAACACTGCTCCTGCCTCCTTGTCCAATGGACAGACAAGCTTGCAATGTCTTTGACATTTCACAAATGACACTGTAACCTGCCCTGCTCTTCCCAACCTCTTCTGGACTCCTAAAGCAGCTCATAAGAAAGCATCTGTCTCTATGAAGTTAGGTTCAGAAATTCATTTGCTTCTATGTTCAAAGTAACACTGTACATGAGTCTGCTCACCATACCCCATAGATGGAGGACAAAGCTGATGTACATCTGTTATGTCACCCAGCTTTGTTGACATCAGTGAAAGTCCATAAATTAGAAGTTTATAAATACCAAATAATCTAATTATATTTTAATTGTTTTACTTCTCTGTGTCCTTCACAAGACTGATTACATACACCACGTCTTATTTTTCCTAAAGCTGGCAAAATTTGAGTGTGAAGATTAAATGAATTCTACCCATAGATAATAAATAACACTTACTGGAAGCTTATTAGCATCCTGCTGTTCTACATGGATTACCTCATTTAAGCTGCTGAACAACAACATGAGATAGAAACTATTAACTCTCTTTACATTTATGGAACTCAAAGTTTGGACAGGTAAATAATTATGCTGGAGGTCACATAATGGCAAATGGCAGCACTCCTTAACCTCAACCATCTGTCTCATGATATTAAGAGGTCTCTAAAGAGTCACCAAGAAAACCAGGAATAGCCCCCCAACCTTTCTACAGATCAGAATCACCTGAGCTATTGTATAATTGCAGAGTCTTTGGTTTCACCTCTACAAATTCTGCTTTGGTAGCTCTGGGGCAAAGCCCAGAGATCTGTATTTTTAATAGGCACCGAGGTGATTCTGATGCAGTCAGTTCACTGACCAAGTTTAGCAAGCAGGAAACAGCACATCAAATGAAGTAATTAGGAGGAATTTAATGAAAAGACTATTTAGAAAGGTGCTTGCAGGGATAAGGTGAAGTGGAGGACCAGCAGGGAGCTGTTCATACCCCTAGGCTGAAAGGGACAAGGTGAGGAAGCAGTTATCACAAAGTGCAGAGTACCTATCGCTGCAAGAAGAGACAGCGTGGCAGGGGCTTAAATGTTCAGTCAAGATCAAGGCAATCAAAAAAAAGATCAAGGCAATCAGAAGCCAGAGGGGAAAGGAGCCTCCATATAGTCCATAGACACAGCCTTCTGAGACATGGAACAGACAAAGGAAGAGGTATGCTGATGTGCAGGGCTAAAAGGAAAACATTCCACACATCGGGCATTTGAGAGCCACTTTCCTATGAGAAGAAACACTGGCCCAGTAACTGTATTAGGCATATCAAACAAACTCGCTGAAGACATGCAAATGTCTTTCAGAACGCATCCTTCATTCTCAGCTCCAAACCATGTAATCACCTGCCAGTTGAAGACTCATATATTCCCTCCTTTCCAATCAGTTAATCATGAATCCTCTATTTTCTCAATTTGATATTTCTGATCCTTCCCTTCTCTTCATCCTCCTTGTCACTGGCTTGAGACCACATCATCTCTGCCTGGATCACTGCAGGAGCCTCATAATTGGCCTTTGAGCTTCCAGTAGCAACCCTCCAAACTATTCTCCTCAGAGCTGCCAAAGCTTTCTTTCAAAATGCAAACCTGATCATATTTCTCTCAGGCTTAGTACCCCACAGGAGCTCCCCACAGCATACAGGTAAAGTGCAGACACCGACTGTAATGCAATGTGTTTCCTTATTTCCACTTCTATATCATTTTGTTACTAGAGAATAAAATCGACTAATTTTTGTTTATTTCCCATGGATCAAGCCTTTGTTAATTCTAGTACTTTGTTTCATCAGCCTATCTCAGGTCTTCTAGGCATATAATTTTATCATCAGCAATGATAATAAAATTATATTTTTTCCTACTATGTATACAAACTACATTTCCTTTCTTTTCTCCATTACAATCTCTAAAGTAATGCTGAATAATAATAGTGATAGAAGCTATCCTTGGCTAGTTCTTGATTTTAAGTGAATGATTTGTTTTGCCACTTAAGAGAATATCAGTTACTGGGTTTGTTTGTTGTTTTTCGTTAGCAGCCTTTATTATATTTTTGAAATTCCCACTTATTCCTATTAACCTTGAGTTAATCTGTTTAATTAGGGATATCTTCTGAGGCTTAGAAAATGGATTTTGAGCACGGTAATTTGGCATTATTTGACGTTATTCTTTAAGTAGTTAGAAAAATGCCTTATATTGACAGTTTTCCTAACACTGACCGGGATGAGCTTTCCATTCCTGGAATAAAGCCTACTTAGTCACTGCATCTTATTAATGGACACAATGCTAGATTACCTGATATTTTTAATCACGTGATTTTGGCCTACAGTTTTTTTTCCCCAGGCTGGAGTGCAGTGGCGAGATCTTGGCCCACTGCAGTCTCCGCCTCCTGGGTTCAAGTGATTTTCCTTCCTGCCTCAGCTTCCCAAGTATCTGGGATTACAAGTGCCTAGCTAATTTTCTTTCCTTTTTTTTTCTTTTAGTAGAGATGGGGTTTTACCATGTTGGCCAGGATGGTCTCAAACTCCTGACCTCAGATGATCCACCCGTCTCACTCTCCCAAAGAGCTGGGATTACAGGTGTGAGTCACCACAACTGGCCTTTATAATACTTGCATCATGTTTTGTGATTAACATTAGGTTGTCTTCCTTTATAGTCTGAAATAGTAACATGGGGATTAATTTCTTCCTGATATGTAGATAACTTAGTTGCATAACAATCTGGTCCATATGTTTCTTAAATATGTAGACCTTTATTCATGTTCTAATATCTTCAATGATAATTAGGTTATGCAAACTTTCATCTTCCTAAATGAATTTTCTTGATACTTGTACATTATTTCCTAATTATCCAGTTTTGAATTCATATCGAGCAAATTTCATTCTTTTTTGGTGTAGGCATTTATGAGATTTGGCCAATGTTTAGAACCATGTACCCACCAGGACAGAAGTCTGTCTTCTTATTTCCTCTGCCCAAAAAGGTGAGTCTCTCTCAGACTTTGACATTCTGCTATCTGCATTTCTGTGCAATTGGGGCAGAAAGACCAGAAGAAATAATGGAGATTACCACCCTCCACTGGCGCCAGTCGCTCCGCAGACCATGGGGTCTCCTTTTCCTAATTTCTCTGTTCAGAGATGGTTTTCTTTCAAAGTTTTAGGTGCTTGCACTGCCTCTGTGACCACAATACAGTGTCATGCAGGTCCACTCCCGCTATGAGGCAGAAAGATAAAAAAGACAAGAGGTAGAAAAAACAGAGAGATTCCCCCACACTTTCCAGCTTGCAAGGGTTCCCTTTCCTGGTCCTCTGGCAAGAAATTGGGGGTTTCTCCATGAAGTTGTGGCCACAGACAACCACTGCACAATTCGGCAACTAGGGCTATCCATATGTCACAGCCAAGGTTGAAGAAAGACAAAACCAGGAACTTACCACTATACCAATAGTTCAAGTTTTTGCTTCCCTCCCAATCTGTTTCACTTACTTTTCAGAGTCCTTAGTTGCTTTTTAAAATGTTCTCCAGAACTTTTAGTCATGATCAGGGGAGAAATCCCCTTGGTGGGATTTTATCCTGGCTAGCACCACAAATGACTTATAATTTGCCCCCAAAACATTTCCTTCATGCTTTCAAGTTTATTATCACAAGGTTTGAGACCGCATTCTCTGATATTTATTTTTATAGATTTAGAAATACAAGTGCAGTTTTATTATATAGATATACTACATAGTGGTGAAGTCTAGCCTTTTGGTATAACAATTACCAAAATAGTGTACATTGTACTAAATGAGTAATTTCTCATCCCTCATCACCCTTCTGCCCTTTCACCCCTTGAAGTTCCCTATATCTATCATTCCACTCTCGATATCAATGCACACACATTATTTAGCTCCCATTTGTAAGTGAGAACATGTGGTATTTTGACTTTGTTTCTGAGTTGTGTTACTTAGACTATGGCTTCCAGTTCCATTCATCTTGCTGGAAAAGACATAATTTCATTATTGATGGCTGAGTAGTATTCCATGGTATGTATGTATGTTTATGAGTGTGTGTGTGTGTGTGTGTGTGTGTGTGTGTGTGTGTGCGCGCGTGCACATGCGTGTCAGGGTCTGTGTTGTTCAGGATGAACAGTACTGTAATAAACACAAGAGTGCAGGTATCTTTTTGATATAATGATCTCTTTTCCTTTGGGTAGATACCTGGTAGTGGGATTACTGGATCAAATGACAGTTCTAATTTTAGTTCTTTGAGAAATTTCCGTACTGTTTTCCATAGAGATTGTACTAATTTACATTCCCATCAACAGCATATAAGTGTTCCCTTTTCTCTGCATCCTAATCAACATCTGTTGTTGACTTTTGAGTAGCAGCCATTCTTATGGGTGTAAGATAGCAACTAATTGTAGTTTTAATTTGCATTTCTCTCATGATCAGTGGTGATGAGTATTTTTTAGTATGTTTGTTGGCTGTTTGTCTTCTTTTAAGAAGTGCCTGTTCATGTCCTTTGATCACTTTATTTTTTCTTTCCAAATTTTATGTTAAGTTCCAGAGGTGCATGTACAGGCTTGTTCCATGAGTAGATTGTGTTTCACAGGCGTTTGGTGTACAGATACTTTTGTCACTGAGGTAATCAGTATAATATCTGATAGGCAGTTTTTAAATCCTCACACTCCTCCCATCCTCCACCCTCAAGTAGGCCCCAGGGTCTGTTGTTTCCTTCTTTGTGTCCACATATACTCAATATCTAGCTCCCACTGACAAGGGAGAACATGTATTTGGTTTTCTGTTCCTGTATTAGTTAATTTAGGAAAATGCTTTGTCCACTTTTTAGTAGCGTTATTTGGGTTCTTGTTTTGTTGTTTCCTCTTCTTGAGTCGTTTGAGTTCCTTGCAAGCTCTGGATATTAGTCCTTTGTCATATGCAAACTTTGCAAGTATTTTCTCCCATTCTGTAGGTTGTCTCTTCATTCTGTTGATTATTTCATTTGCTGTGCAGAAGCTTTTCCTTAAATTAAGTCCCATACATCTACTTTTGTTTTTGTTGCATTTGCTTTTGGGATCTTAGTAACAAATTATTTTCCCAGGCTATATCTAGATGAGTTTTTGCTAGGTTTTCTTGTATAATTTTTATAATTTCAGGTGTTATAGGTAAGTCATTTTCCCAGAGAAAGGGGCTTACTCTGTAGCCCAGGCTGGAGTGCAGTGGTGCAATTATAGTGCACTGCATCCTTGAATTCCTGGGCTCAAGGGATCTTCTGTTAAGAAGCTTCCCAAGTAGCTAGGACTACAGGCACATGACACTATATATATATATATACACACACACACACACACATATATATATATATATATATACACACACACACACACACACATATATATATATATACACACACACACACATATATATATACACACACACACACACATATATATATACACATATGTGTATATATATATATGCGCATATATATATACACATATATATGTGTATATATATATATGCACATATATATATATATATATTTTTTTTTTTTTGAGATAGGGTCTCACTCTGTTGCCTAGGCTTGTCTCAAACTCCTGGGCTCAAGTGATCCTCCTACTTCATCCTCCCAAAGCACTGGGATTACAGGTATGAACCACCATGCTCAACCTACAGTTAAGTATTGAATCCATCTTAATTTTTGTATACGGTGAAAGGGGTCCAGTTTTAGTCTGCATATGGCTATCCAATTTTTCCAGCATCATTTATTGAATAGGGTATTCTTTCCCTAGTGTATGTTTTTGTTAACTTTGTTAAACATCAGCTGGTTGTAGGTATGTAGCTCTATTTTTGGGTTCTCTACTCTGTTCCATAGATATATGTGTCTACTTTTATACTAGTACTATGCTGTTTTGTTACTATAGCCTTGCAGTATAATTTGAAGTAAGGTAATATGATGCCTTGGACTTTATTCCTTTCACTTAGGATTGTTTTGGTTATTTGGCCTCTTTTCGGTTCCATATGAATACTAGGATTTTTTTTCTGTTTCTGTAAAAAATGACATTGGTAGTTTAATAGAGATTGCATTGAATTTGTAGATTGCTTTGAGCAGTCTGGTTGGTTTAACAATATTGACTCTTCTAGTTCATGAGTGTGGGATATTTGTTCATTTGTTTGTATCATTTATAATTTCTTTCATCAGTGTTTTGCAGTTCTCCTTGTAGAGATTGTTCACCTCCCTGGTTAAATGTATTCATAGATATTTTATTTCATTTTATTTTATTTTATTTGTAGCTAAGAACTAGAAAAAGAGCCCACTTTCACCACTCATATTCAACATAGTAATAGAAGTTCTAGAAAGAACAATCAAGCATGAGAAAAAAATAAATGGCATCCAAATTGGAAAAGGGGAAGTCAAACAATCTCTGCCTGCTGATATGATCTTATACCTAAAAAAACTCTAAAGACTCCTCTAAAAGACTCTTCACAGAAGTCAAAGTAAAATATATTCAATTTTGTATATTATAGCACATATTTTGCCTGTATCTGTGAGATACTTACAGATATATATGGAGATCCCACAGTTAAATTTTAATAACATCAATTCCCTTTTGAATTAATATGTTTTGCTTTACATTTTTCACTCATTTGATACGTTTATGCTTATGACTAGCGTATCTTGTTTTATATGATGCCTATTATAATCAAGTAATGTCCCTATTTATCCTGTTCAGCGCTTTTAACTTTAAATTACCATAAGTTTGATCTTTGCACATTCCTGTAATTTAAACCGTTTTTCATCTCTGATTGAAAAGTGCTTCATGGTCCTGGGCTTTATTAACTGAACTTGTATAGATAGTAAGAAAACCTGGTAACGCATAATAATGAAGCAACTGATGTCCTTAATTATATTCTTTCTATTGTTCATTGTTTTCTGTTTCCTTTACCTTGTTGTTTCCTTTTTTCTTATTCTTCCTGGCTTGATCAAGTTATTGTTCACTGCCTCCCTTATTGTACCCAAGTTAATTTCTAAGTTCTACTTTTCATTTTCCATTCCACTAGTGATTATCCTGATTACCATGCTAGTTTTCTATTAAATGAAAATAGGATACCAAATATGCTCTCATTCTCTGCCCACATGCCCTCTATGTGACTACAGTCTTTTCCCCTACAGCTTTCCTTCCTCCTCTCCCAATATAAGATAAAATCTTTAAAATGCTTTCCTTGCCTTTCTCCCTAGCTGATTTTATAGATACTATTTACTATTTTTAGTTACCTCTACAATATATTTTAAAATACCTGGCATTATATTACAATGTTCCTTTCACTTTATTATCAGTTTAGATTGAACTATGTAGACACACACTCACACACACACACACACACACACACACACACACACACACACACGGATATGGAGGGCCAGACTTTAGGTACCTCCTGATGTGTGCTGTATGTTTTTCTACTTGAAGTTATCATGAGGCTTGCAAACAATGCTGCCCATTGTTTTAAGTTGATGACAAGACTCATTGCACAAACAAACAAGCAAAGACAAAACTAATAAAAACTCTATACTTTAACTTTGTTACTCCCCACCCCAACTCCCCCCCCTTTTTTTTAACTTTTTGTTATTTCTATCTTATTGTACTTACTGTCTACGTATTGAAAAGTTGTAGTCATTTTTGATTGGTTCATCTTTCATTCTACTCAAGATATGAGCTTACACACCACAATTACAGTGTTATAATATTCTGTGCTTTTCTGTGTACTTACTATTTACAGTGAGTTTTGCATCTTCAGATAATTTCTTATTGCTCCTTTTCTCTCAGATTCAAGAGCGTCCCTTAATATTTCTTGCAGGAGAGGTCTGGTGTTGCTGAAATCCCTCAACAGTTGTTGGTCTGGGAAAGTCTCTATTTTGCCTTCATGTTGGAAGGATATTTTTGCTGGATATACTATTCTAGGATACAAGTTTTTCTCCTTCAGCACTTAAATATGTCATGTCACTCTTTCCTGGCCTGTAAGCTTTCCTCTGAAAAGTCTGTTTTCAGATATGTTGGAGCCCCTTCATATATTAGTTTCTTTTCTCTTGGTACTTTTAGGCTCTTTTCTGTATCCTTGACCTTCGGGAGTGTAATTATTAAGTCTTGAGGTAGTCTTTGGGTTCAATCTGTTTGGTGTTCTATAACCTCCCTGTATTTGAATATTGATATCTTTCTCTAGGTTTGGCTAGTTCTCTGTTATTATCCCTTTGAATAATCTCTCTATCCCCCCCCTCTCTACGTTCTCTTTAAGTCAAATAACCCTTATATTTGCCCCTTAGAGGCTATTTTCTAGATCTTATAGATGTATTTTATTTTATTTTATTTTTTGTATCCGCTGATTGTACATTTTCAAATAGCCTGTTTGCAGGCTCACTAATTCTTTCTTCTTTATCAGTTCTGCTGTTAAAGCACACTGATGCATTCTTTAGTAAGTCAATTGCATTTTTCAACTCCAAAATCCTTCTTGGTTCTTTTTAATTATTTAAATTTGTTTGTTAAATTTATCTAATAGAATTCTGAATTCCTTTTCTTTGCTATTCTGTATTTTATTGAGCTTCCTCAACACAGCTATTTTGAATTCTCTGTCTGAAAGGTCTCATGTCTGTTTAGTTACCTGGACTCTCTGTTTCTCCAGGATTGGTTCCTGGATCCTTCTTTGGTTCTTTTGCTGAGGTAATGTTTTCCTGGATTACGTTGATGCTTGTTAATATCTGGGCATTGGAGAGTTGGGTCTTTTGTAGTCTTCACAGTCTCAGTTTGTTTGTACTCATCTTTCTCGGAAACAATTTCCAGGTAACAGGTGGGACTTAGGTGTTGTGATCTAAGTTTTGGATCATTGCACCCATATCTGCATTAGGGAACAACCCACAGGCAGTAATGCTGTGTTTGTTGTAGAGGTACCACCTTGGTGGTCTTAAGTAAAATCCAGAAGAATTCCCTGGATTACCAGGTAAAGACTCTTATCCTCTTCCCTTACTTTCTCCCAAACAAAGAGAGTGAGTCTGTCTCTCTCTGTCTCTCTCTCTCTCTCTCTCTCTCTCTCTCTGTTGAGAAGCCTGGAGCTGAGGGAGGGGTAACACAAACACCCCTGTGGTTATCACCATTGGGACTGCACTGGATCAGACTTGAAGCCAACAATGGGTCTTGCCCAAGGCCCATGACAACTGGAGCCTGGCTACCAACTATGTTTGCTCAAGGCCGTAGAGCTTTATAGTCAGCAGGTGGTGAAGCCAGCCAGATTTGTATTCTTCTCCCATCAAGGTGACAAGGTTTCCTCCGTCTCAGATAGGTCCAAAGATGTTATCCAGAGCCTGAAATAAAAAAATCTTAGGACTCTACCTGGTGTTCTATTCTACTGCAGCTGAGCTGGCACCCATGCCACAAGACAATGTCCTTCCCATTCTTCCCTCCCCTTTCTACAATCAGAGGAATCTCACCTCATGGCTACCACCACCATAGGCCTGTGCAAATATTGCCCAGCTACCAGAGGGCAGTATGTTTACTCAAGACCCAACATCTCCTCAGTCAACTTGGGGTAAATGCTGCCAGGCCTGGGACTCAAAAGGTCCTTCTGGCCCAGGGGAGGTCCAGAAATGCCATCCAAGAGCAATCAAGGACCCCAAGAACCTACTTGGTGCTCTATCCCACTGTGGCCAAGCTGGTACCTAAGCAGCAAGACAAAGTCACCTTTACTCTTCCCTCTCTTTTTCTCAAGAAGGAGTCCTTTCCTGTAATAACCACAGCTGAGAATGTGTTTTCATACCCGAAGCCTCCTGGGCCCTGCCCTGAATAATCAGCAGGTCATAAGTCCTGCCAGAACTGGGTCCTTCCCTTCAAGGCAGCAGGTTTGCAGGTTCCCTTCTTCCTCAGGGTATATCCAAAAATGTACATGATTTTGGGGCCTGGAACAGGGGCTTGAGGAATCTGCCTGGTGCCCTACCCTATTGTGGCTGAGCTGGTATCCAAGTTGTAAGACAAAGTCCCCTTTGCTATGTCCTTTTCTCTCCTCAAACAGAGGTAAGGAATCTCTCCAGGAGCTGCAAGCTGTGCTGCCTGGGTTAGGGGAGGGGTGATGCAAGCACTCCCTTGGCTGCCTCAGCTGTTGTCTCCCTAGGTCACATGCCCCTCTAATCCACTGGCTACAAGCCCAGCACAGCCCTAGGACTTACCCAAGAACTGTATTCCTTATGGCTTAGACAGCCTTTCAAGTTTATTTGGGACCCCAGAGCCCTTTCGCTCACAGTGGCAGGGCTTGCCAGAACTCAGGCTCTGACCACTGGGATGGGCAATTCCCCTTGACTATGGCTGGTTTAAACACTCTCCTGTGAGCACTGGTTGAGTTGTGCCTGGTATTGCTTTCCACTCTGACAGGACAGCACTGAGTTCCAATGAAAGTCCTGCAACCACTGTGCTCTCCCTCTCCAAAGAGCACAGATTCTCTCTTCCCACCATGTGACCACCTCAGGGGTATGAGAGAGAAGTGGTATAGGCAATTCAAGACTGTCTTTCCTGCCCACTTCAGTGCCTCTTTCAGTGTATAAAGTCAAAACGAAGTACTGTCATCACTCACTTTACTTTTGGTTCCTATGAAGGTGCTTTCTGTGTGGAGAGTTTTTCAATTAGGTGTTCCTGCAGTAAGGATAATCGGTGGAAGTCTATTCAGTCATCTTGCTCTGCCTCCCCTGGAATTTATTTCTGTGTATAATATATAAGGCATCTATTTGCATTATCTTTTTTTCTGCCAAAATATCATTACCTCCATGTTGCAAATAACAAAACCAAAACTCAGAAAGGTTAGGAAATTTGCCTGATATTTCAGAGGCAGCTAATTACCTAACTAGGATATAAACCTATTGACCCTTTCTGGCAATTCAAGCCATCTCCCAAGAGTAATGCATGATACATTTCACATTAAAACATTATTACATTCAGCACTAACAGCCTAAAAATGTCACTCACATCTGCTGCATTGCTTTAGCAGCAAGAAGTGCCTTGGCATTGCTGATCATATATAGATATACCTGCCAAGATCTGCTTTGCATTTGCTCAGAGATGGAATCACGAAGTCCAGGAATAGAATTCCATTATTATTCAGCACCAAGTAGCTGCTAACATTAAAATTAGGAAGCCTCAAATTGACACTTTCTCAAAAGACAATTCTAAGTTCTCTTGGCTGGCACAGAACACGAGTGATAATAACCGTAGAAGAGTATGGCTGACTTCCACCCAAGATCAGGAGACAGAACCATTCTGACTCCAACTTCAACCACCGATCCCCAGATAATCCTGCCTTGCTGCATGGAGAGTTGGCTTTAGTACTTTTTATGATATCTGTCTGATTGGGCTCATAGTGGACACTCTTGGGAGTTTCTTCCTAGTCTGAAATTAATTTATTTGCATTTGAGAATGCTGTCCATACCCTCACCCCAGAGCCATAGGGCCCTGGGGAAGAGCTGCTGGTCACCATGTTTGTGTCACCAGTGATTTCCCAAAGGTGGGCCACTAACTCTCATCAGGCCATCATATTCCCTCTCCTTCAGAATTTAGAGTTGGGCATGAGGAATTCAAGTCAGCCTCATTATGCAACTAAAACTGGATAGTATAAACTCAGGAGCCATAGGTGGCCATGTGCCATCAGGTGGACTGGGAAACAGAGAAGCCAGCCCCAGGGAAGAAAAGGGAAAATAAATATATGCACATATAAGCAGAGAAAAAGCCTGGAGACAGAATAATTTCTGGGTTTCTGATGACTTTCTGGTTGAGGTGATGCATATACTCAATAAATACTACACAATTAATATGTACAAGATATTATTTTAAATGATGGAATACTATAAGATACCACTCCATCCTTAAAATAAGTTGTTCTTTGCTTATGTTAATGGCAGGAGTCTCTACTTCTTATATAAGAGACCCAAAACTAATACAGGCCCAGAAACAAATTAATCCTCTATCTATGAGAATCTCACACTTCCGACTGTTCCAGATGCCAGTTCTATTTCATAGGGACTCAACCGTGTATTGTCACTCATTTTATAAGTCGTTTTAATAATCCTAAGGTGACTCCAAGTTCTTCCAGGGTAGTGGCTCTCAATTACCATGACACAGGTCCCCAGAGTATTATGATCAGTGATGAGGTATATCATTAGTAATTTTTTAATTATAGTAAAGTGCTAAAGTTGCCTAGCACTTTATGATTGCTTTTTCCCCGAGTAGCTTCAAGGTCATCTATAATATTGTCAGTCTCACTTGCATTCCCATATGCTTTTTGTGGAAGAAAAATCTAATATACCAGCATGCAGTGAATTGTGCATAAACCTGCGTGTGTATATATACAGGGGCATTCAGCTATGTGAAAATCATCCCTACTGTTTGTCAAGGTTGATGGAAAGTTAAGAATCTCAGAGACTGAGTCTTTCACAGAATTTTAAACATACCACAGGCACTAGATAAACTGCTGTGGTTGCCACTATTGATGCTACATAAAGAGGCCTTTCTGCTCCTTAAACCTGCACCATTGCAATTGGCCATATAAAAATGCCACACATGATCTAGGCCTTAGCCCTTGAAAATTTTTATCTCAAGCTGGAATATGTGCAAAGATTGGGTAGGAGCCAAATGAGAAGATCAAACAAAGGTAAATACACTGCTGTGAAGTGACATTTTTTTGTCTTCATTCCTTTCTGACGGGACACACCCTTCTGTCAGGCCATAGGAGCCTGGTGGGGCAGTGACTGGCCCAGAGGTGGACATGTGACCTGAGCAGGGTAAATCAGGATCCTTTTTCAGAAGTTGAAATGATGCTGGGAGAATGAACAAGATTTTATTAAATCTCACTGGCAGAATTATGTAAACCTGGAGCTACAAGGGCCTGTCTTTCCCAGAGGATGAAGCCAACCAAGAAAAACTACCACATAGTGGTATGTTTAAGTACTATATGTGTGTTATTTCATCAAATCTTTATGACCCAGGGAGCAGACAGCTAGTAAGCCCGCTTTTCTGATGAGGCAACTGGGGCTCTGAGTTTAAGCCACTGTCCAAAGTCATACAAGAATAAAGGAGAAGAGTGGATATTTTAATCCATGTCTTTTTGGCTCTAAGCCTTACCCTTCTTCAAGTAGGCATAAGATATTTTATATAAATGTATAGTTAATCTGAAACTGCCTATCCACAATAACTTGGGCAAGTAATTGGGTATCAGTTGACTGATACATCAATGCTTTGAAGCTAAGAATCAAGAAAACTCTTGTCTATAAAAAAACCTAACAGTAAACATTTTAGGATGTGGGATATACAATCTCTGCCAAAATTATTTAAATGTGCATTTAAATTGTAGCATGAAAATAATTATAGACAAGTAGGTAAGTGGCTGTGAGTGGCTGTATTCCAACAAAACTTTATTTCTAAAATAGACAGAGGGAAGAGGCAGAATTTGGCCTTTCACTAACAGTTTGCTGTTTAAGCTATTACTCATCATGTAACTGGATTATAAATTCCTTATAGACAAATTCCAAATGTTAAAAAACATATATTTTATAATTTACCCATGATCAAGTACATATACATACTTATTTCTGTAACTGATGAACAAAATACACAAATGTACAAATTGATCAAGGCAAGCAATGTGTTAACTCATGTTGACTTTGAGTATTTTGATTATTTATTTTTAAATTTTTTTTTGATATGGAGTCTCACTACGTTACCCAGGCTCGTCTTGAAATTCAGGCCTTAAGGGATTCTCCCATATAGTCACCTGAGTAGCTGGGATTACAGGCGCAAGCTATGGTGATCAGCAGTATTTTGATTCTTGGAAAGGACTGTGCCAGACATCTTAGTGAGGATAAACCAAAGAAGGGTGAGATGAGCAAGCAATCCTGGAGGGTAGGCATATGTCCTTTGAAAAGAGCAGTCCATTTTTCCCCATGCAAGGATGAAAAAACTATTACGTCAGTGAGAAACAGGCCACCCTGGCTGCATAGAGAATAAGTAAGTTTCAGGGACTTCCAGACAGTAGCAGGATAAGAAAACCAAATAACAAGCTAAGAGTACCCAAAAGATACTCTTTCTTTGAGATCTGTGAAGATAATTAGATCCTCCTATTCTCAGGGAGAAAATAGATACATCTATTTCCAACAATTTTCCAAATAGTATTTGGTTTTGAAAATAAAATAAATTTGATTAAATGTTTTAGATATAATTTAAAATATCCACAAGATCACAATATTTGCAACAAATGTGACTATTTAAACTATTGTACTAAAAATAGTATAATCTTAGATATCCCTTTTAAAGTCCAGTTTCTAAGGAAATGTGGTTCTAAGGGCATTTGGAGAGGGGGAGAGCACTCCAATTTCAATTCTCAACATCGTTGTATAGGAATGTGAGAAGCTTTCTGAGTCTTCCAGAACTAAGAAACTAAAGAACAAGGAAAGGCAATTTTATGACTATCACTTTTATGAGATTACATATAACTAGATCCAAGTGAAAGTTAATTTCCAAACATATACACATTCAGGTAATGATAAACTGCCTGTAAGTGCCATTTAACTGAATGCATTTTATTTCTATTATGAGGAATGATTCGCCCTTGAGGGACAAAATAGTCTTGTGTATGTAATATAAAAAACAGGGCACGGATTTTGCAAGGTTGTCTATATTTTCCTTTCTACCTACACTATCATCTTATATTCAAGGTTATCCAAGCTAAATACCCAGGAATCTTTGCCCTACAGTAGTACAAAGGAAGCCAACATAAGACATCAAAGAGGGAATGGAAGAAATGAAGGAAAGAGGGAAGGAAGAAAAGAAGGAAGGAGAAAGGATGGGAGGATTTAAAAAAAGGAAAAAGAGAAAAAAGAAGAATTAAACAGCCTAAGAATGAAGGAAAAGTGGTTATCTTTGAAGGCCTAGTCCCCTAAGCAAAGAAAAATTCTAAGAGGATTGGAGGAAATGGACCCTTGAAAGGTCTGTTCCATGCCCAGGGTCCTGCGGACTTGCTGACTTGCCCCTCCCGCCTCTCAGTCCTAAACTCACTTCCCACACTCAAGATGCCAATTAAACCTCTTTGTGTACAACTTCCAAATCTCTTATCTCAATAACTGATCCATCTACTGGTCACTCATTCTGAGTCTCTAATTGTTGCCTAGTATTTCCCTGTAGAAGAGCTACCTTCATTTCAAAGCCTAATGTGATCAAACAAAAACACATCTTTTAAAGCCAGCTTCTCTTTCCCTACTTCAGTATACAGTGAAACCTTAGGAATCTTGAGTCCACATCCTGCAGCAAGCTTGTCCAATCTGTGGCCCACATGTGGTCAAGAACAACTTTGAATGTGGCACAACACAAATTCATAAACTTTCTTAAAACATTGTGAGATTTTGTGATTGTTTTTTCTTCCCCCGGCTATCATTAACGTTAGCGTATTGTATGTGTGGCCCAAGACAACTCTTCTTCTTCCAATGTGACCCAGGGAAGCCAAAAGATTAGACACCCTGTCCTACAGCAATAGAGTCTTCCTTCAGAACATATTTCTGCATTCATTCCTCACTCTCCATTCCTTCTGACACCATTTAAAATCTTAGGCAAGCATACATTTCTACAACAGTCTTTATATTCATCTTTCACTGCTTTACCCCCAGCATTTCCCTATGCCAATCACTGATGCTAAATGAATCTTACCCAATTATCATTTTTAACCCACCATCCTCCTGATAAGAAAAATCTTTTGGCCCTCTCTGCCTACAGAACAAAGTATATGTTCTTGGGTCTGGTGCCCTGTCTTTCAGTATCTGTTCCCAACCTACCCTACCCATCCCCCACAAAAAACTGAAACTCTCCATGGCTAGGTGAGTCCATCAGCTCTCCTCCAAATGGCAATACTCATTTGTACCTTTTCCTGGTCATATATTCAACTAAATATCATCACTTATGCGTTAGGCATGTGGTTGCACAAACATGAGTTGTATTTTACTTTCACAATAAATTGCAATCGTTTAAGTGCAAAACAATAGCTCTACAAGGTTCCAAGGGCTTGGTAAAGGGAAATAATCTTCCACAAAAATCTTCAGAAAAAGGTGCTGAAGGACCGAAGGATGCGTAATAGGGCCAAATGGAAGCAGTAGCTTGGGAAGTGGGGAGAGCACACGAGAGGTGTCTCTAGGGCTTCAGAGGTAAGAGTCACAATTACCTATGATCAGGAACCAGCCAGTCAGAAGGGCTTCTTACAGTCTGGGTTTTCCAAGCACAAGATGTTTATATTTGTAAGGACTGAAAGCCGAAGAGGGTACAGAGTTGCTCCAGGTATTTCAGCCCAGGTCACTTTCCTTGAAAATCAAACCAAACTAAAGTACTTGAAAGACATTATAAAGGCCCCAGGGAAAAACACCAAAAACTATGCAACCTGCCCCCTTCTCTACCTTCATTACCTGCTAACAACTCACAGAAAGTTCAGCTGGTAGCTCTCGTCTCACAACACCACTATCTCTTCAGCACATCCTTCAACTGTGCCTCCCTAGAATTTTGGAAACATTAAGGTGAAAGGATGAGGAAACACATGAGTTTTTTTTTGTTTGTTTGTTTGTTTGTTTGTTTTTTTTGAGAACATTCTATGTGCCAGGCATTGTGCTGGGTGCTTCGACACATAAAGAAGAGAAGAAGAAACTAAATAGAAAAAGGCAAAGTAGTGACTGGAAGTTAAAGCCAACAGCGGACGAATGAGGGCACTGGTTTTCAAATTGTTTCATGGGAGCTGCAACGGAACTCTCCAGGGAAACTGACAAAATGCAGATGCCCAGGCCAATAACAAGTCGGTAGAACTTGGATAAGGCCCAAAACTATATAAATGTGTGTATGTGTGTGCACATGTATAGATATACATGTATAAACATATACACACATATGTGTGTGTGTGTGTGTGTGTGTGTGTGTGTGTGTGTGTGTGTATATATATATATATATATATATCTCAAAACAAAAAGCCCAGGCCAGGTTCAGTGGCTCACACCTGTAATCCCAACACTTTGGGAGGCTGAGGCAGGTAGATTACCTGAGGTCAGGAAGTTGAGACCAACCTGGCTAACATGGTGAAACCTCATCTCTACTAAAAATACAAAAATTAGCCAGGTGTAGTGGCAGGCACCTGTAATCCCAGCAACTATGGAGCCTGAGGCAGGAGAATCGCTTGGGCCTGGCAGGCAGAGGTTGCCGTACACAGAGATTGGACCATTGCACTCCAGCCTGGGTGACAAGAGTGAGACTCCAAAAATAAAAAAAAGAAGCCCAGGCAATTCTAAACACTGCATAAGCATTTATGAATAGGTCATTAGAACTCCCGAATTAGGGTATCTACTTCTTCCTTTAGACCCCATAGTCTTTGTCCAAAGTGGAGGAAAGAGAAAGAGATACCATACTTCAATGAATCTTGATGAGCCCGGCACATCATTATTTTACATTTTCCTTAGGGGGAAAAATACACTGGCAATGAAATCATATTATGCAAGCAACTATAAGATGCCTCCCAATTTCAGAAATGTTAAAAGGTTTAAAAAATGTACATTTTTGAAAAGATGAAAGATAGTTAACATGTATCAAGCTTCCACTAGTGTCTTGATTAATCTGTGGTTACCTGCCTGGCAAGTGAGATGAAATTTCCTGAGTTACACAGCTAGTGAGAGACTGTGCTAAGACTGTTCCCACTGCAAAGAACTGCATACAGAACAAAGCATAAGCTCTTGGGTCTGGTGTCCTATCTTTCACTATCTGTTCCCAGCCCATCAGAGCCCAAGTACTACCTTCGGTTACTCCACAGAGCTTATGTGAGTAGTCAAGCTCCAAAACCAGGACCCTTAACCTCTGTCATATACCTCTCTCCATGGAGCACACATAAAACATTTAGAACAATTCTCCGCACAAAGCAAGCTCCAAACAAACACCATCTTTCCTGCCTTCACACAGCTTGCAGTGCAGTGAGAGAGCCACATGTGATGAGCAGGAAAGAACAGGGTACTAACGGAGAATAGAATAAGGGGACTAAACCAAGTCTTAGGTGGTCAGGCAAGGCTCCTGGACCAATTAACATTTAAGCTGAGAACTGGACAACGTTGAGTAGCACTTAGCATCAAATGAAGAGGTGGAATGGGGTGAGGTTTCTGTGAATCCCAGCCCTGATGTGGAATGAAGACCATTATTCTGCTCTCAACCAGAGACAACACTGAATCCAACAATTTTTCCTGGCAGCCCACCCCAACTTTGTCCATAGGATTCCCATCAGCTTCCAAGGTCTAGAAAGGGGCCCACTGAGAGGGAAGGCAAACTTGAATCTCACTGCCTGTCAAGAGAACAGATGAACAGATCTGCTTGCTGGGCAGATGGCGTGGAGCAATAAATTAGCCCTATAAAATAAATTTAAATGTTTAATCTCTCTTAATTACAATGAGACATATCTAGAAGAAGATTTTTTTAATAGCAGGCAAACCACAATTGCAATGATGAACTCATTGGAAAGCCCCGCTACATCTCCCTAACCGCCATTCCTCCATTTAGGCACTTGAACTTGTTACATTTGGGAATAGCTTTATTATTCAAGATGATGATGTCAGCCTCCACAGATCTGCAACATGGGATGGGACAGAAGGAATGCATTACACAGACTCATTGGGAACTGAGCCCAGAAAGCACTTGGTGCCTGGAAGAGAACAGAAGGCCACATCAGTTTGCTTTACACTAGGCTCCTAGCAAACACAAAACCAAACGCAGGCATTTAATTAAGGATACAAAGTTTCCCTCATCCAAGATCACTGAAAACCATTTTACTTTTCTCTTTCTTAAAAAAAAAAAGCCATACTGAAAAAGAATGTTTACAGAATATTCAGACTTTTGCTTGAGACTCATTCAGGAATAAAGAAATAGAAGCTCCAAGTTAGGTAACAGAAAAACTCAGATATGGCAAATATTCCAGAATCAAACCTGTGAATACTGAAAAATTGGTGTGAGCTTGCCACTCAAGACCAGGTAAAAAGTTTTACAACAGCATCTTCCACAGGCACTTCCTTTAAAAAAAGAAAAGGCACTTCCTATTCCCTGCACCTGAATGCCTGTTGCCAATTTGTTGGCCAGATCAAGAATGACTTCAGTGAGGTTTTTTTGGACGTCCCCTGAGTAAGGCTAGTTTCTCTCCTCTGTTATCCCTGGCCTGACAGGAGAACATACTTTTCTTACTGTAGATAAAGTACTGGGTTGTAATTAATCATTTACGCTTCTGATGCCCCACTAGACTAAGTAACCAAGGGCCAAATCCACATCTCATTTACCCAAAGATTCTTGCACCTGGCACAGTACTTAGCACAATACAGGTTGGTCAAAGTATTAACTGAGCAATGACCTGTCTACACTGCTGTCTGCTAAGAGAACGTGGTCTTTATGGGTTTCTTGAAGGGTAGAGTGAGAGCATATTGAATCAGATTCACAGGTTATTACAGTATACATCCCAAACTTTGGCCATTAATGTTTTTCTATGTAATTGAAAAATATGTATTTTCCCAATATTTTTCTTTAAAGTAATTAATTCCCTTTGTTAGTTTTCACCTTGTCTTAAGCAATTACCAGAGAAAAATCATGATTTGGTGCCTTAATTCTATCTTTTTCAAATATACACAATATTAAATTGCTAAATCAAACATTGATCATCCTCATACCACCTCCAATCTTCTGGCATATAGTCATAGAGGGGTGCACATAACACACTTGAGGACATCCTAGGTTAATAAAATATTTAAGCTCAGAAGGTCACTTGAGATTACCAAACCCAAACTCTTCATAAATAGAGAAGGAAACCACAGTTCAGAAGGACCTTCTTTCTTTCTCAACTCATGAAATTAGTGAGAAAATTGACAGAGAATGAAATTAGGCAGAGAATGGACAAGCATCAAGAGCACCAAGTTCCCATGATAGTGTTTTTTCTCTAACAACTGGGACAAATATGAGCAAGACACAAAAGCTTTCATATCTGTAACATATAGCAAATATGTTCAAGATATTTTAAAAGAAACCCTTTTATTAAAAACACTGGAAGAAAATAAAACAGAGTCTGGCAGAGTAATAGATATATGATTCCTTCTTTTTCCTAGTTTTCTAATAACTTAAATGTGGTCTTAATACCCTTTATACTGAAAAGAAACACACACACACACCCCATGAGATGGGTAATTTAATGTGTTAACTTGTTAAGTTATGGTGCCTAGTTGTTTGGCCAAATGTGTCTAGATGTTACTCTAAAGGTATGTGTTAACATCTACAACCAATTGACTTTAAAGCAGGTTACCCTTTCTGATATGGGTGGGTCTCACCTAATCAGTTCAAGGCCTTAAAAGCAAAGATGAGTTTCCCAGAGAAAAAATTCTGCCTCAAGTCTGCAACACAGAAATCCTGCCTGAGTTTCCAGCTAGTATGCCTGCCCTATGAATTTCAGACAGGTCAGCCACATGAGTCGATTCTTTAGTCTGTCAATAGAAAGACAGATTTAGATTTGGACCTCTAATTGTTCCATTTCCCTAGAGAATCCTCAGTAATAAGCTATATTTTTCCATGTTTGTGCATCTGGGGGAAAGGAATTAACACTAAAGATGACCAATAAGGGTTTGGAAAGAAAATAAAGGAAAATATTAATTCAACAAGCACAAAAGAGCTAATATTCATCTGTTATTGGTTAACAGAATAAATGTGAGAATAAAACAAAGTAAGCCACATACAGCATACCTCCTCAAATCAATGAATTGTAAATTAGCCTCTACAAAAACCTTTTTAGGAAACATACTGAAGAATTCCTTTCCTGATGTTGTTTATCTTTACACTTGATTCCCGTTCATTGTTTTCTTTAAATCGCTAATACAACAACTAAAACACTCCTACCCAAGTTTCACAGTTTGCTTACAGTGTTTTTTTTCTCTTTTTGAGTGGGTGCCAGAAAAAAAGATACCGAATTCATTTTTCTAAAACAACAGTATTCCTCCTCTTCATTTCCCCTGCAAATGAAGCCAGCAGGATTTCTCCTAGTGCATCACTTTGTGTTATTGATATGCAACAACAAGCTTATCTTCCTCCACACTATCCCAGGGACACTACATACAAAGCCTTTTGTTAATGAATTAAAGAAGCAAATGATTTCTATAGCCCATAGTGACAACCAAATCAACATTTTAAAAATATTCATATCATAAAATTTAAATAAGAGGTCTCCTCCACTCTGCAAATCAGCACATTATAAATCTCCATGTTTCTATTAAATAATCTATAGTGCCAATGAATTGCAGACCAACTCCTAGCTCTGTTGTATGTTTATCATTACATTTCCTGAAACAGAGAAACAAACCATCAGAAAGTATTTATTACACTATATGCAACCCAACCACAGCCAATGAAGAAGCCCCTTTCAATTGCAATGTAAAATTGGGTAATGTTTACAAGTGGATCCTTGAGCAGTGTGTCAATTTACACTTAATAAAGATCATTTTAAGGCACAATTACCAGTCCTTGTTATTTGGTGTTTTCCAGTGACTATCTTAGGTGTTAATAATGTTCTATTAAACTGGCTTAGAAAAAAGAAGAATAAGTCACACTCTGAGACTGGGGAACTGGAGAATGCCAGGGCAAAATATTTATGGACAGAGCACTGAGCAAAAGATCTGGAATTTAGATTTGGAGTCCTGGCTCTTATGCCTCACCTGTATTCTCATCTTTAAAATGTAGGGAACAGAAATCTATCAACCAGTGACCTTAAGAAATAAGTGTCAAAGTTTTAAATGAAAAACAATCCCACTTAGAGTATGATTCTTTTGTATTCTCAATAATCCAAAGTTTATCCTTTTAAATTCTAAAATTGAAAATGCCACCCCTATACTCTCAGCATGGTCTTCTAGAATTGCTAATATGGCCTGATGTATTAAACAAAAATGGCATTCTTCATGACTCACGTGACAGAACTGATCAGGACTCTCTTGCAAATATCACTTATAAATCACAATATTTTAGACATTTTGACCTACCTTTTCCAACTGGCAAATGACATGTTTGCATACGTCCTTTTGGCTATCACCAATGAGTAATTTTTGGGCTCCAAGATTATTTGAATTGTCATTGTCAATATCATTTGTTAATCCTATTTTCAGAATCTAATCAATGTGAAGGTGCTGATAGCCAGAGATGACAAAGGCACACAGAGTTTATCCTCAAGAAACTCTCAATCTGATGATAGAAAGTGACACGGGTCCAGTTACTCATGACATAAGGGCCATAGTAGAGGAACAAGCAAAGAGTGGGGGATGATATAGCTTGGCTCTACATCCCCACCCAAATCTCATCTCAAATTGTAATCCCCATAATCCCCACATGTCAAGGGAAGGGCCTGGTGGGAGGTGATTGGATCACAGGGGTGTTTTCCCCGCCACGCTGTTCTAGGGATAGTGAGTTCTCAAGAGACTGATGGTTTATAAGGCAGTTTTCCATATTTGCTTGCTCTCTCTAGCCTGTTGCCATGTAAGACGTGCCTTTTCTCCTTCTGCCACGATTGTAAGTTTCCTGAGGCCTTCAAAGCCATGCAGAACTGTGATTTAATTAAACCTCTTTTCTTTATAAATTATTCAGTCTCAGGTAGTATCTTTATAGCAATGTGAGAATGAACTAACACAGGGAATATTTAGGAAGGTTCGTTTTGATTGGGGTTGGAGTAGATCAGAGAAGCTTTCACAGAGAAAAAGAGCATCTGAAATGAGTCTTTAAAGATGATCTCAACTACAGTAGCTATGAAAGGGCAGAAAGAAAACTGGAGTCCAAAGACTCACTGTGACCTGAGTACTAGTGGTACACAGTCTTTTTCACATAACTAATGTGCATATTTGCATCTTTGTGGTTTCATTCAAATTTGTCATTCTGAAATTATACCTAATGAAATTCAAGATATTTTTAAAACAGAAATAAAATATTTTAAACACAAGGACCTTTGTAAAGCCTGTGCTCTCCATTTATCCTGCCTCTAGAAATAAAATCCTAATATTATTGTTTATAAACTCTAGCATGTTCCTGTAACTTCTATTTATATACATTCATATTTTTTATCTTTTTAAGCTTAGCATAAATATGTTTCATATATTATTCTACAACTAGATCATCACTTAAGATTATGAGACCAACCTATTTTGAGTCATATAACTCTAGTTCAATAATTTTAACATTTCATATTTTTGCATGAATATAAAAAATCATTTATCTGGCATTCTACTCATGAAAATTTCACTTATTCTTTACTTTTGGCCATTACAAATAATTTTACAATTAACATCTTTGTAAATATCTTCTTTCCCATATCAAAAAGTATCTCTATGCAAGTGGAATCTCTAGGTTAAAGCATATTTATCTTTAATTTTGTCACCTCTAACTTATTGCCTTGTAATGCACAAGAATGTGTATTTTCTAGTTGTCAGTCCAGGGTTCTAACCTTGCCAGATAAATCAAGATTCTTTATTTTGCTATTCATATTTTCTATATCTAACTGTGGTCTACCTAGGTCTCAAATACTAAGGAAGTTAAAACTTTCTTCTATGACAGTGAGTTTGTCAATTTTTCCATTCCATTTATTTACACATTTTGAGGCTATTTTATTACGTGCATGCAACTTTAGAATTGTTACATCTTACCAGTAAGATATAACATCTTGATAACACTATTGTTATATATTGGCAAGGATGGACTGCTAGACCACATACAATCTTTGGGGCTTGAGACAGTGACACAGAGCTAAGGCTTAATGGAGAAGTGGATCACGCTTGAGGGTCAAGTGCTAGCAAACTCATGTCATACGTTCTTCAACCAGACTTCTCAGGAATAGAAATTCTGACTCATATCAGCCTGACTCAATACTTTATGTTTTAGTTGGGTCCCAATTCAGGGGGAGAAAAAATGAGAGCTATTTAATGATTCTCTAATATCTCAAAAGGATTCCCTCTAGAGTATATTTTGGTTCTGGCAACTGTCCCAAAGCTGTCACTAGCACAACACAAATTTAGGAATTAATTATTCAGCTTATAGCTCCTGGAACACATAGGAACACAGGTACACGAACTCAGCTTTTTCCAAGAAGACCTACTCTCCCCCTACCTAGAACTCAGATTAAGATAGATGAATTTTCTTTTGCTCTCCTGTACTCATGGGTAACTCTTTAGACCATTCTTTCCCATAGAATACAGTCCTCTGAGAGTTCCTATTTTATGCAGGGATGGCAGTTCCAACTCTCCTGCCTCCAACCAAATGAGTATTAACACCTAATATCAGCCCTCTAGCAAGGGCTCCACAGAGCAGTCCCACATATGTACCTCTCTGATTTGCAGTTTCCTTTTTGTTTTGAGCATCTGTTGATTTGCTTTACTTCCCTGCAAGGCTCATCATACGCTTATTAGGATTTCTATTTTATCTAGCATTTCTTGAGATTGTAGTGAGAGGGCTTTTAGCTTATGTTTTGTGCAATTCTGCCAGAACTAGAGGTGGTGATACATGTGACACGCACTTGGAACAGCCCCTGGTCTGTGATAACTGCTACAAGTGTTTGCTGTAATTAAAAACATTGTCTCCTCTTCTCTTCTTTGTGTAGTAGTCAGGTGACATGCATAGAAAGTCTAGTGTGTTACCTTTACTGAATGATGATACAAAACTATGCATTTTAAAACGAAGGCATATTCCTATATAAAAATCTAGTGGGGTGTTGTAAAGATTCAGTTTGAAATTGATTATGTGCTCTTTGTTGAGAGGGGTGATGCCAATAAACAAAAAATATTTTTATTTAAAAACACATTTAAAAATAAAGCTTCAAAATAATATAAAACTAAAACTATAAAATATATAACTAAAACTGTTAAGATTCAGAAATCTAATGCTTTTTGGCAATCATTATTTATATTTATGATAAAGGGAGCAAATATACTGTGAAGCTCAGGGAACTTAAACTTTAAGATCCCTCATTTGCTCAGGGCTGAAAACAAGCCTTGCCAGTGGATTTACATGATATTTTGGTAAAATGTGCGAATTTTTCAAAAGTGAGATCTTTCATCCATAGTCAGTTAAAATAATTGTCTCTTCCAATTCCTACTTTCCTCAGTCATACCTTCCCATTTTCAGGCAATTCTAGGGAATCCCAGACATTTTGGGGACCCAGGTAAGGAGAAGTTAAGGTGGAATCACATTTAGCTTGAGTTTAGTGAGATGTATTTATACAGTCTTTATGGTATGATATGGTTCACTGACACTCATGTAGAGTCATTACTAGCTGTATGAGTATACAAATGACTTCTAAGAATACTTCTGCACTACCTTCCCACCCATTTGGATTCATTCAGAGTCACAAGACAGTGGATGGAAACGTGTGCACTGGAGGAAAAAAAGCTCTGAAATGTAATGAAGCAGGAGCTAGGCTTTGAGAGATTCTTCCGATATTTAGACCTGAAAAACTGAAAGCTAAAAAGCTCATTCTCACAGATAATGAAACAGAAGAGAAATGTGAAACAGATTTGATAAAAGGGCACATACAATTATAAACATATCTTATTTCTTTTTCTTTTATATGGAATAATAGGAGGTAGAATATATAATAATTCCTATTTTAGGGCTCAAATCTATATCATTACAATAATCGGTGAGTATGTGTATGTGAGAGGTCACATAATAGAAATCCAAATGTCAATAATACCAAGAAATTTTAGTCAAACACAATAGAGGAAAGATTGCATTATCTGTTCTTGAAACAGAGAAATATTACAAACTCATTGTTTTAAAAAGACACAGTTAATGAGCAAACAGTCAAAATATGAAGGCCAAAAAGTATTATAGGGGTATGTTACTCAGTTAATAAAAACTTATTTTTCTGTATTTTGAGATGTTAGTAGTACTTGTCAGCTTTTTAAAATTTGTATTTTTGTTATTATTCTAAAATAATGCTCATACTATACTAGTTTTTATGTTTCAAATTTTGTAGGAAATTTTCCCAAACTATATAAGCTTTAAACACCACAAAACCCTCTCTCCAGGGTCCAAAACAAAAACAGAAGAAAACAGAGTAAAAATGAACCAATTTAATGATTTAATAATGCCATTTTGATGACAACATTATACAAACTTAAACTTTTGATAATGCATAACAAATAAATTTGGTGAAAATAAATTTTTAAGAAAAGCACATTTCTACATTTTAAGTTATATCTGCCTTGTTTTTCTGTATGGTTAATTTAAAATAGAAATTAAAACCATATATAAATATTCAAAACTTTAACTTTTCTCGTTGTCTTTATATTTTTCCGTTCTCATGTCACTAATAAAGACATATCTGAGACTGAGTATTTTATAAAGGAAAGAGGTTTAATTGACACAATTCACCGGCAGAAAACTTACAATCATGGTGGAATGGGAAGCAAACATGTTCTTCTTCACATGGCAGCAGCAAGGAGAAGTGCAGAGAGAAGTTGGGGAAAAGTCCCTTACAAAACCATCAGATGTTGTGAGTGAGAATTCACTCACCATCACAAGAACAGCATGGAGGTAACCATCCCCTTGATTCTATTACCTCACGCTAGGTCCCTCCCACGACACATGGGAGTTATGAGAAACTATAATTCAAGATGAGATTTGGTTACAAACACTGTCAAACCAAATCAGTCTCAAACTGCCTTCATCAATAAAAAAGAAGCCAAATGTTAAATTACAACTCTCAACCTGACTAGTGGTAAAGGTAACTAGTGTGCTAAAGTTTATGGTTCATGGGATTATCTGATTAATAAATTTTGTTCAGAAAGGTATAAAATATAATAAATCTCTATTTAGTCCACAAATATAGAAATCAATACCCAGTAATTGAGTATAAAAGAATAAAAATTAGAATAATAATGTGAATCAAATAATTTAGATGTGCAGCATTTCTAAAAAGGACCTTCCCTGAGAATGACAAGATGGATGAGAAATGAGCTTGACTGCTGTCTAATACGCATTGGATTTTTCTCCTTGATTTTTGTGTCAAAGGCTTATGAGTTCCTGAAGAAGTGATATAATCTTTCCTCTGTTGTTTTCCCTTTATTTTGTCAATTAACATAATTGCAGTATATCCAAGTGGAAATGTCTACCAGGCAGCTGAAAGTGAAGGAGAAGGGCTCAGGAGAGAAGTCGAACTTGAAGACAAGGATCTGGCTGTCACCCGCATCGAAACTGCCAAGGAGGGGGATAGTAAGAAACACGAGAAAAAGACTGCTGAAAGGCTCAGAAGTCATTTTATTTGAGAAATAAAGAAAAGTCAAAGAGGTCATTTAAAAAAAAAAAAGGAGGAAAAAGATAAGGAATCAGAAAGATAAGCAGGAAACCAGGTTATAGCAGCATCTCACAGACCAAGGAAGAAGGCACATTTCTAAATACAAACACACAAAACAGGAATTGATCCACAATGTTAAACTCTGCAGAATTGTGAGAAAGAACAAGCACCAAAAGATGGGGCAGGATGGCGGAAAAAAATGTAACTCATTGTTGACTTTACGGACTACAGTTATAGCAGTGTAGCCACAGATCAAATCACAAGCGTGCACAATGCAGTAAATACAGGAAGTATATACAAATTATTCCCTGAGGACATTTATTTGGGATTAAAAGAAAGGATGTTTTTAAAATCAGGATGGTGGCCAAAGGAGAAGGCGATTTTCTTTTACTTCTTTTGATGTGACCCTTTGATGTCACTGGAGTACATTCAGGTAGGCCTGCCCACCAGAAGGACCCAGGAGAGAAGTCAGGCCTGGAGATGAGCTAGCTGTCATCTTTTTGGAGGTTGCAAAAGAAGCAAATGATAGAAACTTAAGAAAAGGGCTGCTGACAGTCTGATAAATCACTATATTTGGGGAGCGGAGTGGAAAAACAGAAACAGGTTGTTTTTAATTGTGGCTATTTTAAAGATAGAGGACATTTGTACATATGTTTAGGCAACAACATTTTATAGAAAGAAAAAATGAAAAGCAAGAAAAGAAAAGGATATAACTGAGAGAGCCAGTCACATCTAGAGAACACATAAGAAGATGAATTCAAGAGCAAGGAGCCTATTTCATAAATTTGGTGATGAATTCACCAGTGTTAATTTTACTATCAGTTATACAAACATACATTACATGCTATTATATAAAGATCAAGAATCACATATAGTTTTTAAAAGAGTGAGTAGGAAAATACATGTGACCCTGGGAATCACTTTTTTTTTTTTTTGAGATGGAGTTTCGCTCTTGTTACCCAGGCTGGAGTGCAATGGCGCGATCTTGGCTCACCGCAACCTCCGCCTCCTGGGTTCAGGCAATTCTCCTGCCTCAGCCTCCCGAGTAGCTGGGACTACAGGCACGCGCCACCATGCCCAACTAATTTTTTGTATTTTTAGTAGAGACGGGGTTTCACCGAATCACTTTTGACAACAGTCGGAGAAGCTAGTCCTCTTCTCATTTCATTGTCAGCAGGACCCATCCCCATCCATACCCAGAATATAAAGCTAAAGGCCTGTTCTGCCCTAACCTTGCAATGGCTCGAAAGAGGACTCAGAAGGAAGGTTGGGAAACTCTTAAAACACTGAAAATAACTAACTCAGACACAACTTGAAATTTCTCATATTTTTCTTCCCTGAGTGAAAACAATACTTAAGAAACAATTTACAAACAAAGCATTTCCTTCATAAATACGTGCTTAAAGTACTCAATAAAGTCCCAAGAAACAAAAGCCATGGTGAACTGAGAAGGAAAGATTCTAATTTTTACTTACATCTCTATAACTCACTTGCAGCTACTGCAAGTCATCTCGTTTCTTTGCCTGTCAATATTCTCAGAAGTAAAATGAACAGGTTGGATTAGATGATTTCTAATGTCCATTTCCACTGTAACTGTTCCTTTTCCCTCTACCATCTGTGAGTTTTGATCAATGCACACAAGCCTCTGCTTCCTAATAGCTGCAAATCTTGGGGTTCCACTGGGTGCCATCCTCAACAAAATGGCAGAGTTTGCTGGAAAGAACCATGACTCACAAAAGTGCATTTAATAAGCACTTCTGTAAATAACTTCATTGTGCTAAGCCCCAGATGTTGCTGATAAATATTAGCCAGCTAAGCTCAAGAGGAGAAGAGGTCATTCAAGGAGAAGCACTTGTGTCTCAGAAAGTCGATGCGTAAATGGTAAGCCATACATACCAGATTTGCACTGAGGAGGTAAAAATAAGTCAGCTTCTTCAAAACAAAATAATTGCTTAAGCAGATTAACCACCCTCAACACACACACATACAGTAATGGCACTGGCAAAACAACATTTATCTCTAAGTCTCAAGCCCAACAACTGAGACCAGTACAGGTGCCAAGTACTCAGTAATACATGGCAGAAAAAAACACAAGCCACACAAAAGTAAAGGGAAGCAGTGACTAATTTCTGTCACTTACATACAATACAAAATGGGGCACTAGAGAGATGCATGCCCTAGAATGTCCTGACATGAGTAACAATTGCTGGGGCCCAGGAGAAAAGTTCTAAAATCTTCAAATGGCAATTTAATTTTAGTTCAGTAGTTCAGACTGAAAAGAGCTCTGATAGTCTATCTGGTAAAAAGAAAGTCATGATCAATACTGACTGGAGAGTAACAGTTAAGCATACCAATCTTTGTTGGGGTTTGCACTTGACCTGAGGCTCAGCAAGATTCCTGTCTTTGAGGAACTTACAGCCTAAGAGGATGCAGCATTGCAATGTTTTCAGATGCCACTTGGATTAATCTAGTTAGGCTGCACTTATGCTGGAGTAACAAACAACCCTTGAAATCTAGGGACACCATGAAAGTACATTTCTCACTTACACAAAGGTTGCTGTAAGTCAGCGTCTGAGCAGCTGTATTCCATGCAGTGACTTGGTGATTCAAGCTCCTTTGACTTTGGGCTCTGCCATCTTAATATGTGGCCACCACACTCCCCAAAGAGAAAAAGGAAGTTGGAAACTGCACTGGGGTTTTTGCTGCCCCAACCTGTAAATGCAGCATGCCATGTTCTCTCATAGGCCACTATCTAGAACTAGTTGTTCTGGGAGATTAAAAATACAGTCTCCCAAGAACCCAGCAGGGGAGGAGGAGTGGATTTTGGTGAACTCGAGTAATATCTATCATGACAGCGCTGGTGAAAAGCAAATATACCCTCATATTCCTACAGGAAATTAATAAAGACTTAAAGCCAAGACTGTACCAGCTCATGCCAGTAGCCCTATTCTTCCTGTTTTTCAATTGCCTACAAAATGCATTGGCCTCCTTTTACTAGAAGTATTAAAGAGTTAACTGTAAGTAAACATGGTTGGAAAGCAGGATCAAAAATTAGACTGAAAGAGAAAGGCCAGGATGAGCTATTTCTAGCCAAGTCCTTTCATGTTGTGCCATTACCCTTCAAACTGAACAGCTGAGCCCTTAGGCTCCTCACAGTCCAATGATGACAGAGCAAAGATAATATTCATCAAAGAAGCAGCAGGGGCAGGGAAACTGAAGGGACACCACCACCTCCTAAAGACAAGGACCAGTAGAAAAGCCCTTAGTTTCTACATACTTTAACACATGCACATACCTCGTATGACAAGTGTGACCTCTAATATGTACTCCTTTAGTTGAGATCTCTTTGGAAATCTGGATTTACAAGTTACAGCCTACTTGACATCTTCTCTTAGATATGACTAAGAAATTACACAATTCACATGGTCAAAATGAAACTTGTGATTCCCCCACCACCCCAAGGCTTCCCTTTTTCTCCCTCTCTCTCACCAGTTTTCCCTATTTCACTAAATAATACCAACATCAAGTTAGCTGCTCAAACCAGAAACTACTGAGTCATCCTTAATTCCTCTCTTTACTTCCACAGGTTACACCTAATCATGTATTATTAATTCTATCTTGAAAATAGATGTCAAATTTGTCCACCAACTGACACCATCCTGGCTCAAGACACCATCTCCTCTCGACTGTGTAAGCTACAAAAATCCCTTCCTCACCTCCCTGTTTGTGTGTTTGCTAGTTCTTAATCAGCTCTCCATGGAGCAGCTAGAGTCTTCTCTTTATAAGTGTCTCCTCTATGTAACACCTTTCATTGAGCTTCCATTGCACTAAGTATAAAATTCAGATGAAGCCACATGATCTCCCCCATATCATTCTGAGCCATTTGGAAACTTGCATAATGATCTTTCTTTTCTACATAGGCTATCTCTTTTCCTACGTCAAGGTATTTATAAAGGCAGATCCTGTGCCCATCTTCCCGCACAGCTGCTCCTTTTTAACATTTCAGTTTCATCTCAGAAAACACCCTTCCTCTTTCATTCCCCTGTCTTCTACTCCATATTTATTTTCAATCTCAGTTTCTCAAACCCCAGTTGGTTTCCTTTCAAATATATAGGGATAGCATGAGGAGAAATATCTAATGTAGATGACAGGGTGATGGATGCAGCAAACTACCATGGCACGTGTCTAACTATGTAACAAACCTGTACATTCTGCACATGTACCCCGGAACTTAGAGTATAATAAAAAAAAGGAATTTACATTATAGTACTTGTTTGAGATACAGTTACCCAAATAGAACAGAAACCCCATGAAGGCAGAACCCACTTGCTCAATATAGTATTACCAGAAAGGGACCTAATAAATATACTTTTGAATCTAGAATGGTTTGTGTATTTTTAAGGATATAAGAGCCACTCTCACTAAATAAAAGGGGGTTAAATGATACCTTTTATACTATGTCAGGATCCTGCATAACACAGGTCATAAACTAAACTGCCTATAGAAACTTAAAAAGAAGCATGAGTGAAGAGCACCAGGCATAGGCAGATCTAAACCAGAAAGACTGTCTATCCAAGGGGGGAGCTTCTTGACAACTCCAAATTTAGGCTGATCATTTAGGTATGCATTTAGGCTTATCATTTCCAGATTTTTTAATTTTTCAAGAGAAGTGAGAAATCTGGAATTTTTAAATGAAAAATTTCTAGGTTTCTCCACTGTTAAAAAAATAACTTTCAGTTTGGGTGAACAAACAAAACTTGCTGGTGGATTAAATACGGTTACAGGCAGCCAATTTGAACCTAGTTTTTTTCCAAACCACCTTGCCAAAACATTTCCTGGGGATAATGATGACAGCAAAAATAACGACAGTAGAAAACTTATACAGTGCTTACTGTATATCAAGTGCTATTCTAAGCGCTTCACTTACAAACTCCAATGATCCTAATGACATCTCTCTCATGAGGTAGATGATATTATTCCTACTGGACATATGAAGACACTAAAGCAGAGAGAGGTAAGAAATTGGCCCGGGTAAGTGGCCGAGCAGATATCAGACCCCAGAACCTGTGTTCTTTACTATGGTATTTGAAGATAGGTCAAAAATAGTGAAATCACATCTCCTCTATAAACACCATCTTCTTGATAAAAAATTCAACCTTTGATGTTTTCCTTTCTTCCATGTTTTCTAGTTCTGGCCTGTTAACTAACAACCTCTAAGAGGTTACTACCATCTAGGCATGTGTAGGGTTAATGCTTCATCTATTCAGTATGACATGAGAAAAGGCTGGTATCCAATTCTTCCCATCTCCCAAAATAGATTAGCTATACAATACAGAAGTTAGACCAGTGAATATTTAGGACCTAACTGTGGAATTACATAAGGGACAAAGGGGCACTGAAGTTCAGCTTTTGTTGTGGTATTTGGCCAAAAATCTGCTATTAGGGTTTGGCTTCAGCCTTGGTTTAGATGCTACTTCAACTATATTTGCGGCAACCCTGAACTTGTGCGCAATTAATTATCATTTGATCACATCTAACTATTGTAATATCATCAATAACAAATAGTAAAACCTTGGGTTTTACTGTTGCTTTATGAAAATTCCCTTTGTAATAAATGTAGATATTCTAGATGTGATTTAAACAGTGAAATTGTTCCAGTTTGCTTTATATCTTAAAATCCTACCAGCCAGTTGAAAACTAAATGTATACTAATTATTATAAGAATTCGTTCAAACAAATAGTTGAGTCCTTCCATGTACCAGGAATGGCTGTTATTGTCAGGGACGTGTCACAAAACATGGGATCCTGCCTTACAGAGTTTATACTCTAGTGGATGATGACCTAAAATAATAATAAACATAAATTATATATGGTTTCAGAAAGTGATGAGCGTGTTAGTGCGGTAAAGAAATTACAGGACAGAGTCAGGAATCAGGGGCGTTGGAAGAGAGACTGACCATGTTAGCTTCACTGAGGAGGTGATGCTGGAGCAAAGATTTGATGGAAATGAAGGAGTGAGCCTTGTATATCCCCAGGAAAGATGCTTCAAGGAAGAGGTAACAGCCAGTATAAAGGCTTAGAGGTGGGAAGGTACCTGGTTTGAACTAGGAGGAGCCTGAACATAGAGGAGCCTAGTAGCAGATGACAGGAGGGACTTGCCAGGGCACAGATCATGCAGGACCTGGTAGGGCACTAAGAACTTTGGCTTTAATTTGAGGAAAACAGGATGTGATTAGAGGATTATGAGCAAAAGAGGGACATGATCTGACTCACACATTAACAAGATCATTCTGGTTGCTGAATTGAGGACTATGGTTTACAATGAATATTGTGAAAACATTGCTTAAGAGGAAAACCCTCAAGTGAAAAAAACAAAATTAAGCCTGATTTTGAAAATTAAAAAAGAAATCCTCTTCTTGTACAATCCAAAGCTTTAATTTATGGGATTGTTTCAATGAAATTGCATCATGATCATCAGCAAGTTGGCAATTCCAGGAGTTAAAGATTTTACTGGAGTCAGTTATTATTGGAGAGTAGGATAGCTTAGTGACTTGGGGGGAATATCACCATTAACGCTACTACTGTAATGGCAGAGCTTGATAAAAGCGTATTTTGCTCCTTCACTGACCTCAGTTGAAAAAGAGCATATTTTCAGTATCATAACTATGCAATAGAACAACCACAGGAGCTGACATCTGAGAAATTATTACCACTGCTCTATAATGCCAATTCTAAAAAATTCTGCTTGGTATAATTTTAATTAAGCTGTAGTAAATAGGTATTCTTATTAATATTTCAGATTTATTCTTGTATACCAGACATTCATTTTATGATGGTGATATTCAACTTCAGCCAATAGTGATTTAACACTCAGTCATTTGGCATTTGGTCAGAATGCAAATTTGGTGCAGGTTGAGCAACCTTAATCTAAAAATCCAAAATCAAAAATGCTCCAAAACCCAAAACTTTGAGCAATGACATGATGCCCTAAGTAGAAAATTCCACTACTGACCTCATATTATGGGTCAGTCAAAAATTTGTTTCATACACAAAATTTAAAATATTATATAAAATTGCCTTCAGGGTATATATATAACATGTACATGAAACACAAATGAATTTCATGCTTAGACTTGGATCCCATCTCCAAGATATCTAATTTGGATGAGATATAGAATTTGAATATGCAAACACTCCAAAATTTGAAAAAATCCAAAACCCAAAACATGTCTGGTCTCAAACATTTCCGATTAGAGATATTCAGTCTGTATATGTCACAGACTGAATGTGTGTACCTCCTAAAATGGATAGGTTGAAGCCCTAACCTCCAATAAGGTAGTATTTGAAGCTAGGGCCTTTGAGAGTTAATTGGGAGTTTAGATTATGTCAGTGAGGGCATGGGCCCCCACGATGAGATTAGCATCCATAGAGAGGAAGGAGAGACACTTAAGCTCACTTTCTCTCTGCCATTTGAGAACACAGTGAGAAGGTGGTCTCTGCAAGACAGAAAGAGCATCCTCTCTGGAACCAACTCAGCTGGCACCTTGATCTTGGATTTCCCAGCCTTTAGAACTGTGAGAAATAAATGTCTGTTGTTTAAGCTACCAAGTCTGCAGTAATTTGTTATAGCAGCTGAGGCTGACTAATACAGCATATATCTAAGGCTATGTGTGAAATCAACATTTGAAAACAATTTCTAATCCATACAGCCTTGGAAATAATATTTCAGGTTTTACTTGGCACCTGGTGCTCCAATTTTTCAGTTTAAGTCAGGAATCCCTAAGCACTTAAAGAGAAAGAGAAGAAGCTGCTTTCCATTTCCTTCAAGTTTGGGCTAGATCAGGGATATGGGGTAGAAATCACAGGAGCCAGCTGATGACCTGTGACCCTGAATAGAGCTGCAGAGGAGGGTTTAAGAGCCATGCCATCTGAAATCTTGGCCAATGCTATAGGGTAGCAGAGGTCATAGGGCCCTATTCAGGCAATCAGAGACTTTTTTTTTTTTTTTAACTTTTAAGTTCAGGGGTATGCATGCAGGTTTTTTATATAAGTAAACTTGTATCATGGGGGTTTATTGTAGAGATTATTTTGTCACCCAGGTATTAAGCCTAGTACCCATTAGTTATTTGTCCTGATCCTCTCCCTCATCCCATCCTCCATACTCTCACAGGCCTCTCAGTATGTGTTGTTCCCTTCTGTGAGTCCATGTGTTCTCATAATTTAGCTCCCACTTATAAGTGAAAACATGCCATATTTGGTTTTCTGTTCCTGTATTAGTTTGCTAAGAATAATGGCCTCTAGCTCCATCTTTGTCCCTGCAAATGGCAGGATCTCATTTTTTTATATGGCTGCATAGTATTCCATGGGGTACATATGCCACATCTTCTTTATCCAGTCTACCATTGATGGGAATTTAGGTTAATTCCATATCATTGCTATTGTGAATAGTGTTGCAATAAGCATATGCGTATCTTTGTAATGGAATGATTTCTATTCCTCTGGGTATATTATGCCCAGTTTTAAGATAACCAGATCACATGATTTGGCTGTGTCCCCACCTAAATCTCACCTTGAATTTCCAAATGTTGTGGGAGGGACTTGGTGGCAGGTAATTGAATCATGGGGGCAAGTCTTTCCTATGCTATTCTCATGACTAAGTCTCACAAGATCAGATCGTTTCAAAAAGAGGAGTTCCCCTGAACAAGCTTTATTTGTCTGCTGCCATCCATGTAAGACATGACTTGCTCCTCCTTGCCTTCCACCATGATTGTGAGACTTCCCCAGCCACGTGGAACTGTATGTCTCATTAAACCTCTTTCGTTTGTAAACTGCGCAGTCTTGGGTATGTCTTAACCAGCAGCAAGAAAACAGACTAATACAATAAATTGGTACTAGGAGTGGGGTGTTGCTGAAAAGACATCCAAAAATGTGGAAACATCTTTGGAACTGGGTAGCAAGCAGAGGTTCAAACAGTTTAGAGGGCTCAATTTTAGTGGGAAAGTTTGGAGCTCCCTAGATACTTGTTGAATGGCTTTGACAAAAATGCTAATAGTGACATGAACAACAAGGCCCAAGCTGAGGTCATCTCAGATGCAGATGAGGAACTTGTTGGAAAATGAAGCAATGGTGACTGTTACATGTTAGCAAAGAGACAGTGGCATTTTGTCCCTATCCTAGGGATCTGTGGAACTCTGAACTTGAGAGGGATAATTAAGGGTCTCTGGCAGAAGATACTTGTAAGCAGCAAAGCATTCAAGAGGTGTCTTGGGTGCTGTTAAATACATTCAGGTTTATATGGGAAGCAGAGCATAAAAGTTCAAAAAATTTGTAGCCTGACAATGTTATAGAAAGGAAAATCCCATTTTCTGGGGAGAAATTCAAGCTGGCTGAAGAAATTCACATAAATAATGAAGAACGTAATGTTAATCCCCAAGACAATGGGGAAACTGTCTCCAGTGCAGCCCCTCCCATCACAGGCCCAGAGGCCTAAGAGGAAAAAGTAGTTTTGTGGGCCAGGCCCAGGGTCCCCATGCTGTGTGCATCATAGGGACTTGGGGCCCTGTATCCTAGCTGCTCCTGCAGTGGCTGAAAGGGACCAACAAAGAGCTTCGGCCATGGCTACAGAGGTGCAAATCTCAAGCCTTGGTAGCTTCCATTTGGTTTTGAGCCTGTCAGTACACAGAAATCAAGAACTGGGGTCTTGAAACCTCCACCTTTCAGAAGATGCATGGAAATGCCTGGATGTCCAGACAGAAGTTTGCTATAGGGGCGGGGTCCTCATGGAAATCCTCTGCTAGGACAATACAGAAGGGAAATATAGGGTCAGAGCCCCAACACAGAGCCCCTACTAGGACACTGTCTAGTGGAGCTGTGAGAAGAGGGCCACCATCCTCAAGATCTCAGAGCGGCAGATCTATTGACAGCTTGCACCATAGGCCTGGAAAAGCTGAAGACACCCATTGTCAGTCCAGGAAAGCAGCCCGGAAGGAGGCTGTACCCTGCAAAGCCACAGGGGTGGAGCTTCCCAAGACCCTGGGAACCTACCTCTTGCATCAGTGAGACCTGGAAGTGAGACATGGAGTCAAAGGAGGTCATTCTGGAACTTTAAGATTTGACTGCCCTGCTGGATTTCAGACTTGCATGGGGCCCGTAGCCTCTTTGTTTTGGCCAATTTCTCCCATTTGGAATGGCAGTATTTACCCAATGCCTGTACACTCATTGTATCTAGAAGTAACTAACCTGCTTTTACAGACTGCATAGGTGGAAGGGACTTGCCTTGTCTTGAATGAGACTTTGGACTGTGGACTTTTGAATTAATGCTGGAATGAGTTAAGACTTTGGGGAACTGTTGGGAAGGCATGACTGCTTTCGAAATGTGAGGACATGAGATTTGGGAGGGTCCAGGGGCAGAATGATATGGTTTGGCTGTGTCCCCACAAAATCTTGAATTCTTGAATTCCCATGTTTTATAGGAAGGACATGGTAGGAGGTAATTGAATCATGGTGGCAGTCTTTCCCATGCTGTTCTCATGATAGAGAATAAGTCTCATGAGACCTGATAGTATTTATCTCTCTCTTTGGCTGCTGCCATTCATGTAAGTCATGACTTGCTCCTCTTTGCCTTCTACCATAATTGTGAGACCTCCACAGCTACATGGAAGTGTAAGTCCAATTAAACCTCTTTCTTTTGTAAATTGTGCAGTCTTGGGTATGTCTTTATCAGGAGCACGAAAACAAATGAATATATTGAGTGATATGGTTTAGCTGTGTCAACACCCAAAATCTCATCTTGAATTGTAATCCTCATAATCCCCACATGTTGTGGGAGGAAACTGGTGGGAAGTAATTGAATTATGGGGGCTGTTTCCCCCATCCTCTTCTTGTGACAGTGAGTCAGTTCTCACAAGATCTGACGGTTTTATAAGCAGCTGGCATTTCCCCTGCTGGCACTCATGGTCTCTCCTGCTGTCCTGTGAAGAGGTGCCTTTGCTATGATTGTAAGTTTCCTAAAGCCTCTCCAGCCAAGAAGAACTGTCAGTCAATTAAACCTCTTTTATTCTTCTTCTTCTTTTTTTTTTTTTTTTTAGATGGAGTTTTGCTATTGTTGTCCAGGCTGGAGTGCAGAGGTGTGATTCTGGCTCACTGTAACCTCTGTCTCCTGGGTTCAAGTGATTCTCCTGCCTCAGCCTCCCAAGTAGCTGGGATTACAGGTGCCCACCACCATGCCCAGCTAATTTTTTTACATTTTTAGTAGAAATGGGGTTTCACCATGTTGGCCATGCTGGTCTTGAACTCCTGACCTCAAGTGATCCACCTGCCTGGGGATCCCAAACTGCTGGGATAACAGGCATGAGCCACTGAGCCCGGCCTAAACCCCTTTTCTTTATAAATTACCCAGTCTTGGGTATTTTCTTATAGCAATGTGAGAACAGACTAACACACTGGGTCAAATCGTATTTGTTTTTTGGTCTTTGAGGAGTTGCCATACTGTATTTCACAGTGGTTCTTATATATAAGTGAAGTATAGATTGATACAGACTGCAATCAGGAATTTGCTTGGTCTCAGTGATAACACAGAGTAAACTTTTGAAGGGTGAAGGGTAATGGAATGGCTTTGGAAGTATCCCTTGTCCACTGTATAGATAATAGGCCACTTGTACCAATCCAGAAAAGCATTCTCTTCATATCATCAACAATTACAGAACTCAGTAAGACATCCTTCTGCTCACTTGTGGAAGAGCTAAAGATAATGAAATAATTGTGAGGCAAAAGATATAAACCCAGAGGCAAGGGGCTTCTGTATTACATCAACTGGCTTATTCACTCATTCATCAAAAATTTAATCTTTTTATTATGTGATGGACACAGTAGCAGGCATTGATATTACAGCAGTGAACAAGACAGACAAGATCACTGCTCTCAAATAGTTTAAATTCTGAGTGAAGAGACAGAAAAAAACAAGATGATTTCAGACCAGGAAAAGTTCTATGTAGGACATCAAACCAAGTGATGTCAGAGAATGTGACTGGGGATTCATTTAGTTAGGGTGGTCAGGAAAGACCTCTTGGAGAAGCACATTTGAGCTAAGACCTAAATGACAAGGAACTAGCTGAACAATAATCAAGGGGAGAACATCACAGGCAGAAGGGATGGCAAGTACCAATAATCTCCAAAGAGTATCACTTTAGTAACTTTGTAGTTTAGGTGGATAAACTCAAATGAATCTGGTGGGCTCTGATACACTCTCTTGAACACTACCTTCCTTATACATTGTCAAATGGCATATCCTGTAGTCTTACTCCACTAGACAAATACTATTAACCAAGTGGCTCCAAGCACTTTTTATTTCCTACAGAACTGAGAGCACAAAAGAGTGAAAAGCACTGTTCATGCGTTGGATGAACTGTGTTTTAGGCAGTCTGTGCTGCTGCTAGCTCCAAGATCTTTGTGAAGTCATTCAGTCTCATCTGAATCTTATCTCCCTGTAAAATAAATTAGATGGTCAAATGCTCTCTAGGTTTTCTTCTTTGTTGTTTACACAATGAACTATGGCTTAAATATATCCTATTAATTTCATACTTTTCAGAGCTTAACATGTTAGTAACAAAAGCTTACCTCTTCGGATATGTTTACTGTAGTTTTGTTTGAGCCCTGTCCAGGAACTCAATGTACATGGGCTGGGGTCCTGGAACTCACATAGCATGAAGTCATACTTGCTCGTCTCTTGCTCTGACCCTTATGAGAATTCTTAAGAAAGTACATCTCATTATGTTTCTCATGCATTGCGTTCTTTCCTATCATTGGTGACATTATACTGGGTTGGCAGCTTTGTTTGGAGACATTTGTGCTCCTTGAGCCAAGAAATACAGATAGTCAAGAATTAGATCATTCTATCCCTAAATTGCAACAGACCTTCTCAAAGGCAGCTAAGCAATGTAATTTGATCAAGGTTAAGTACAGTCCACCCTTCATCTCTTAACCTAAGTCTAAGTTCTTTTTTCTCTCTGTTTTAATCTCAGATTAATGGTTCCTGCTTACCGTTATAAATGTCCACAAGTTGCCCTGCAGTCAACTCTCATTTATCCACCTGTGGCTTATCTAAAGCACCCAGCTTTCTCCTCCTCCTGCCTCCAGCACCAAGTTCCAGGCCAGATCCTTTAAACTCTGTGCCAAAGAAATACAAACTAAATCTAATATTAGCCTAATGAGAAAAGCCTATCTGCTGCCAAAGATTCACATAATACATCCCAAAGCCAAGTGTAGGCAATTATTCACTGTTTTAGATGTTGGCATTGCTTCTCCCTTATATAATACAGCAATCAAGATTTGCTGTTTTCTCTCTGAGGATTAACGAATACATGCAGCATTTTAACCTCTTCTTCTGCCTAGTTGGCCAGATTCTCAGTGTAACAGGCTATATTTTCTTTTCAAATAAATAGATGATTTGTATATTTCATGTTAGGAGCATAAAAAACCCTGAATTTAGAGCCATTAAACAGAGAGAGTTATATCTTCCTCCAGATTATTAGCCAGAAACTAAGTTTTAGTGAGTCACTTACATCCTTGGGTTTCTCAGCTGTAAAATGGGGATACAGATTTTGTAAAGAAAAGGTACGGGGGAGGCATGCAAATACAAGGAACACTCAAAGGACACTGACTCCAGGAATTAGCATTGTGACAGGAAAAAACAACCCAGAAAAACAAGGATTATTAACCTTATGAAACCCTTATTTGACAGGCATAAAAACACAGCAAGGTGATGTTTCCTCATAAACATATAGAAAATAAAGTCTCGAAGTCAAGAATTCCCAATGTCACGTTTAGGCCACTTGTAAAGATACATTAGTGTATTCCAGGATAGAAAACAGATAGGATACTGACGGGCTGATGGGCTCATCTTATTCCATAGCCAGAGTCACCACAGAATCTCAAATTCCAACCATCAGAGCATTTGGGAATATCAATTTCGAAAGAAACTCCCCAGTATTTTGACTTTTAATGACTGAAGCACTTGTCCACTCAAGCCCAAGGATGAGGATCAGAGAGAATATCAACATAATTCCATTTTACATCTTATTCCTATACCCAGAGAACTGCAATGGTTTCCCATAGATTAGAGAAGCAATGTCTAATAGGACTTTCTGCCATAATGATCATATTCCACTTCTACACTGTCCAAAGAAGCAGCCCCTCAAAACATGGGATAATGAACACTTGAAATGTGGCGGGTATGAGCAAAGAAATAAATTTTTGCATTTTATCCAATTTACATAAATTTGAATATCCACGTGTACTAGTGGCTATTGTATTGAATGATGAAGGTGGAAAGTAAATCCATGGTACTCACTCCAACATTCAAATTCCATCACACAGTTTGGCCCAAACCTACTGTTTCAGACTTGATTTCTGCCACACAAATTCTGACTTGAACAGACTGATGTTGAACACACCTGAGCATTTCTGCTGCCATACCTCAGTTCAAGGTGCTTAGACTTCATGGCTCTAGGCACCCTCCATTCTTAGGGCTACATATGGGAATTTATTCATACTTCGCAGCACAGTTCAAATTCTACCTGTGCTAGAGTGCCCTCCCTTGTAGTCTTGTTCTGACTGCTCTGTAAGTAAAGGGTTAATCAATCTCAGAGCTGGCCTGTCTGAGAAGGACTTCAGTTTCCCATAGTGCTGGTTTTTTGGAAACTGCTATGTGGAACCACTCCTGGTCTTCAGGAGCTGTGGCTTTGTCTTGAGTCTACGTTACTAGAATGGTATAAATGAATGGTGAAAAAAAGAGGCTCAGCCTTTTATATATCAAAGAGACTCATCCTCACCTGGACTATCAATTGTGGCAGCTGTGTGGGTGATGGATCAAAAGAAGCTGTGTGCTTGGATAACTTCTGGGCCTCCTAATGAGATGAAAATGCTTTGCCTACTATATTTCTTGCCTGTACCCTCCTGTAAAGCTAAGTAGACGCAATTTTTTTCCTCTTAAACTGGTAACTATAGCTGAGGCGTGGCATGGCATACATATTCTCTCTGAATTTCCAAGTACTCACAAGCATTTAGGACTTATCCTGATAAGTATTTTTTGCAGATCCACATTTCAACTGGATTCATTTTTTTTATTTCCAACTAGACTCTATCCTTCCCAATAAGACTTACAAGTGATCTGGGTACTCTATTGGTTTCTCTTTGGTCTATAAGAGCTGGAGGCAACTTGTAGCCAGAAAAGCTTTTTCTGGAGTAAGGGTTCTGAGTCTTTGAGGAATTGGGGCTAAGGGTCCCAAAATGTCACTTTCTAAGATAGATAATTATTTTACCCAGAATGAATACACACACACACACACACACACACACACACACACACTTTTTAAAGTTATGAAAGCAATTCAAATTTCAGTGTCAACCGGGTAGATTAAGGACATGCTACAATCCTCCCCCAACCCACATATACACATAGACTCTAGCATTGCCTATTAAATATAAGGTCACTAAGCTACTCCGGAACAGATGGTGTGCTGAGGGATTGGTTTCAAAGCCCAACATGGCAGGAATCAAAGTGGTAAGGCCCAGAGATACACCAGGTTCCCTGTGAGAAGTCTGCATACAGAGGTACTTGATTTGCATAATCAGTCAGAAGCAAACAGACAGAACATCAACTTAAAACATCAGTGTAATACCTGGCCAGAGCACTCACATCCCAGAGTTCAGGGGAAGACCGATGCATAAGGACCTCACCAGAAGCCTCTACAATCCAAGGCACACATGGGCAAAAAGATCCCACAATAATTTACTGATCCGCCAAATAAATCACCAGCAAGAATTAGAAGCCACGTGAGCAAATTCAGTACCCTAAAAGCATAATACTAACCCAACAAACAGAAAATGTCATGGTTGAGTTACTAAAGTTAATGGGACAATCCAAAAAGGGCTTTAAAATAAATACACTTAAAATAATACATATCTTATTCAAAATTCAAGCAAAGCAGAAATACAGAAAGTGAAAGTTTTCTCCATAATTTTAACTCCAGGTAGAAACTGCTGCTCATATTGTGGAAAGCCCTCCCAGATTCAGTGATGCCTTTATACAGAGACAGACATTTTTACCTAAGTGGAAACATACTATATCTACTGTGTCATAACCTACTCTTCTCATTCCCTTTCTACTTTAAAATATTATCACATTTTCCACATAAATACATATAAGTCTCTTGTATCCTCACAAAGGAAAAATTGTATCCCATCACATTAATACAGTTTCTTTAGCCAGTGTCCCATGAACGGACATTTGGGCTAGTTTCAGTGCATTTTCCTATAGCCATCTTTGTACATATGGATAATTATTTCCTTAGGCAAGTTCCTAGAGAAAAAATTGATCCCAAAACTACACACATTTAAAATTTTGATAGCGATTATCAAGCTGTCATCCAGAAAAGCTACAAGAATTTACATTATTGAATGGCTATAGATGTATGTATTTCTAGCCACAGGTTTTTTAAGGTAGGTTTCGAATGGGTCAATTTACCAGAGATTCAATTATATACCCAAGAAAAGAGAAGATGGCTCACAACTGCACTAGCCTCTAAATGCAACAGAAGGGAAAATGTAAATGTGTTTGTACCTGTACAACATAAGTTCACATTGTCTAAGGTACAGAAGCTTCAGGGGCTGTGATGCTGCTGACATCCACAGTAATCACATTATAGTGATTTTAACTCTGTTCCCCCAGCAGCCACTGTCGTTCCCTAGTCCTCCATTTAAACAAGTGAACAAATTCTTCATGTAAGCTTTACTAAAGCCTCTAGTCTGTTCGCCTCTAAGTATGATGGCATTGTCAAAAACCCAGAATCTCCTTTCAACTTCATTTGTTGGGAATAGGTGTTCACTGTAGATGATTTGCATAAACTCAAATGAATCTGGTTTCCAATATGTGGTTTGTTCCAGAAGAAAGGCTCATTATACACACTCATTGAAGTATGTTTTCAGCAAAGCAACTATAAAGTGCTTCAGAGGCAAAGACACAAAATTTCAGGATTCACAACAATATCACATATTCAAGATAATTCAGAAACAGAATCATATCAGATTTGAACCAAATTTTTTATATTCCCAATCTCTTTACAAATAAAAGAGATACACACTAGAAATGTTTAAAGTTGAATTAAAATCAAATATCAATAGTTAACTTTTCTTTTCTGTCTACTCTAATTTTTAATATTTTAAGCATCCTTTAGAAAATATTTCACTCAGAGAAAGTCTATTTATCTTCCTAAACAGGACCCTTAAGGCTTCTTTTCCTGGCTCCTTCAAGATATCCATGTAGCAACATGGATTGATCAGCTTTAGCTGTTTTAACAGGGTTTACTTATTTCCAATGCTGCTCACAAGCCAAACTTCACTGATCATCAGTCAATATCCTATGAGTTGCCATTTCTCTTAGCTAAAATGTCCAGTGTAAAATGCCTGCCATATATTTCTTGGTAATCATTCCCCATTCCCTACCACACACACATACTTAATGTCAAATTTTTAATTATCCGTAAAGAAGAAAAGGAATAACAGTAATTATTCAAAACTGTAGATAAAGCAAAAAAAAAAATTCACATATGATTTTGGAAGACATTATTTGGAGGAGAAGGGAGGTGGTTATTGTATAACAAGTGACCTTTTTCCTTAAGATTTTTCTTGGGTGGTTACGATATTTGCTTTCCAAAGCATGCACACATTCATTCACTCAACCAACATTTGAAAGCACATTGTCTTGCAGGGAATACACAAACGGAGAAACAAAACTATATGAAGATTAATTTCCTCAGTGTCTAAGAGGAAAACTGATATGAGTATCTTTAACAACACTGTGCCCCCAACATGAACATCTGCATTGATTTCAGACAAATACCCAGGTAGGGCCAGTTCCATTGTAGGCAGCCTTTGGAAGAGGCTGTCCTTACTAAAAAATTACCTACCCCACAGAACCCAAGTTTCTGTCCATCTTCACCAACACCTATTTTGTCAGTTCTATGATACCTATGTTTAGTCTAAAGATTGAAAAGAACTAAGTATCCTACAGCAGAATAAAATAATTTTCTCTGTCATTGGTTAGGGTACTATTCAATATTGTCTGCCTCACAAGATTGTTACAGGGACACAGTAAGTCTACAGATCAAGAGTCCTTCAAACAGTACCTGGGATATACATGCATATTTCATAAAGTATCAGCTATTAATAATTAACAATACCTGTAAGCACAAGCCTCTTATACTCACACAGTACTGGGACTTTTATAAAATACTTTCATAAGCATGTAATTGTTTGATCCGCTCAATCTGATAAGAGAAGTTATTTTATGACTGATTCCCTTGTGTAGATGAAGAATTTGCAACTCAGAAAGTTACAGGACTTGCCCAACACCATAGAGCGGTAAGTCTGAGCCTGGTAGATTAATCTTTTAGCTTTAAGTCCAGGGCATTCTTCTCTATAACCTCAGAGACTCACGCTATGAGATGGGCCACAAATGTGTTTCCATTTCATTCCAAAGGGAATACAGTTAATATTTTCCTTTATAATTATTTATCAGCAAGATACAGTGTTCATTTGACCACAGATACAACGGTTATTAGTGAAAGCACTATCAGCTCTTCTCTATGGCTGGACCACAGCATATCAAGGCTGCAGCTTTCAAATCTCCGTAATTAACTGGAATGTTACGCACCTTAGCCGTCTCAGCGTCTGCCTGCAGTCGCTTGGGGGTTCCTTTCTGGTCAGGTACCTTCTGGAAATTTTTGTTTTTAATGGATTGAGATTCCACACCTTCACCTTCAATCTGGAGTTTAATACCTTCAGCACGGGCAGGGTGATCAATACCCCGTGGATTCAAACCACAGTGGAGAGCTAGGAAAGAGTAACAAATAGAACTCAGAAAAACAACCATACAAAGAAGGTGTCCATGACAGAAAATATTTCATCGGGCCCAAGGAGGAAAAAAAACAAGGCATCTGTGAGTCGAAAGGTGGGGTGATTACTACAAGAAATAATATGGTGACAAGGAAGCATGGTATAGTGGGAAACCCTGAGCTTGGAAATCAGCAAGATTTAGGTGCAAATCCAGAAGCCCTCAATTCCAAGTTGTTTGACTTGCAGCAAGTTACGAATCCCCATGTTACAGATGAGAATCGGGCAACGTTGTTACTGCATCCCATACATGCAATTATGTCAACCCTGTGGTTTAGTTTATATCTCTGCCTCCATCTGACAAGTGTTCCCCCTCTCCTTGTGACCTTCTCTGTTATTTAAGCATTCCCTCAAGTCCACCCTCTTGCATTCATTCAAGCAATATTTCTTCAGCACTTACTATGTGCCATCCCTGGGTTAGATCCTAGAAACATAGATGCACATATGACAGATGTTACTCACAATGTAATAAAGGAGGCAAACAAAAGGACTGGTGATTTTAATACAGAATTGTCACTTCTGTGTGGCAAAGAAGAAAAAGCCAGAGTAGAGGGCTCAAGGACATCGAGCCCAGCGGCTTCTAGTTTTTTGCATCTTATTCTCCCCATGTCCTGTAACATAGATATTCCACAAATAAAATCTAAAACTGAGGGATACAAATCTGGGGATATTTATTCATCTAACAAACGTTTACTGAGCTCCCCTGCCCCATGTACCCTCTACTATCAAATAAATAGCAGTGAATGTTGTAAGATCCATGCATTCCACTACATGAACTACCATGTATGTCTGTGTGCGCGTGGCAGGTATGTGTGTTTTGACTTCTCGGGTAGTAAATTATTTCATTTCCCTGTGACCCCAACTCTTAAAATTAAGGTAAATTCCTATCCTCATCCCCTTTCCTTTATTCGCAGAGAAGTTAAGGCCAGATACTTAATACCCATATCTTCCCCAGGTCTCCACTTCATCAATAACCTCCTTTTACCCAACATTTTAAGGCTTTCTCCTTTTTCAGCATTCTTCCCCTCCAGCCAGCTTCTGTGATTCCAATAGTCCAACTCTCTACTCGGCACTCCGTTCAGGCCAGTTTCCTCTTTGCCCTTTCTTTGCCAGGATTCTGACGAGTACTTTACACCTGAGGATGAGACAGGCTTCCCAAGAGAAATGACATGTTTTCCTCCCATTCCCTGCTCCCTCCTTAACAGGGCCATCTATTCCCATGTTCCCAATCAACATTCTGGTGACTCCCAAATATTAACTTCAGCCTAGACAGAACTTTCTCATGAATGTCAGACAAGTAAAACTACAGCAGAAACAATTTGCCTGTTCCAGTCTTCCCAAATTACACAGAAGCTGATGAGACATCCTTAACATCACTCTATGATTCATCACTTCTCTTCCATCTATCAGCAAATCCAATAGCTCTATACCCAACATACTGCTCAAATATTGAATGAATGACATTTTTTTTTTAAAAAAAGCAAACTGTACAAAGGTCCAAATGCATGTGATCTTATTTGTACCTCTTTCTGTGGACATTATTTATAAATTTCTTCTAGTCACTAAGCTTCCTATTTAGTGGTACATTCTGGGCACTTAACATTTATTAGTTCATGTCTCCCTTTTCAGGCTTTGTTCTGAATCTCAAATAATCTTCATGAGAAACTCTGAGACATAATTATATTCACTTCACAGATAAGGAAAATGAGGCTTAAAGGGGTTAGGATCACAAAAGGCTGTATTATACTAGTGTATACAGAAAAGTCACAGAAATTATGGATCATTTAGGATGCACATGATTTCATATTACAGATGGAAAAATCCAAACTGGATTAAACAGTAAGGAAAATTATCAACTGTCAGAACAAGAAGTCCAGTGATGGCACAAGTTCAGAATTAGCTGATTTTCATCATCAAGTGTCATCAAGTATTGTGATTTTTTTTTCCTCTCTCCATTCTATTATCCACAGCATCACCTTTATCCTCAACCTGGGTCCCTTTGCAGCATCTAAACTACAAGCTTTTCATTTTCATCTTGCAGCAGAAAGGGCTTGGTTGACTATGGCTCTTTTTCTCCCAAACCTCCTTCAAATTTTATTCTCTTTTCTTATTGGCCACGAGTGAATAACATGCCTATTACTGAACTAACACCCTGGCAGTGGAAATAAGATTATCCTTAAATCAACTGACCAACTCAGAGGGTCAGCTCCCCAAAGCACACTGCTGCTACTCAGCAGCGCTGTAGCAGAATAGATGCTGAGGAACCAACCACAATGCCCACGTTAGGCAGTGCTGGAAAGAGAGCTCAGCAGACAAAGCCTCTGAGAGCATGAAGCTAATTACTGTTAATATCAATCAGCTTCTCCATCTCCAAAGACTAGCGTACTTACAATGAATGTTCAATTAAATACACCAAAGTTGTGATTATCTTTAAAAGGTATGCTTGTGTAGGGAGATGGGTGATTGGCATGGGATGGATTCAGACATTAATGAAGAAAAGAGAAATGTGTAGCTTTGATTTTTCTGTCTAGCTTTACCCTCTGCTGCTTCCTACCTTGAAATTCATGACTTAGGAATACCACTAAACTGCTCTTGACCTCCTATTCTCTTCCCCTATCACCTCCCCACCAAATATGACTCTCACACTTCCTTTACTTCTGCTTATGCTGGTCCCACCACCTAGCAACGCTGACCCTACCACAACCCAATCCTATTTCCTCCTCTTTGGGAAGCTAACTCCTATTCACCTCATGTCAGCTCAGACCTCTTCTTCAGAAAACCTTCTAGGGGTCTCTGGCTACCAGAGCAAGAACCCATTTCCTATGCCCCCTCATGCACACAGTCCCCTGGTGCTTCATTTTCCTCACAGTACTGAGAATGTCCATGTAACTGATCTGTCTGCCTGGCCCAACATAACTGTAAGCTCCTGGGGGGCAGATATCATCCCTTTTTCATCTCCATGACCTCCATTCCTGAGTCCAGGATCTGGCACATAAGAGACATTAAGGAAATACTTATTCTGCTGCAGAATAAACCAGCAATCCCCTTCCTTTACACAATCATGCCTTAAATTAGAAGGAAGTCTTTCTCTGCTAGTAAATACTTTGCATTCAAAATGTAAGGTATCTATAAACAGGAAGCACAATACAGTTTTTTGACTTTCCACACACGTAGTCTCATTCTTCACACAAATATTTTAATTCTCCATAAATGTTCCTTCCTCCACTGCAAACCCAGTAGTTGATTTAGGTTTTTGTGCTTAGGCTTATTTATTTAAAACCATTTTTGACAGGCTTTGTTTTGTTTTCCCTGAAATTCAATGTCCCTAATATTTACAAATCAAGCAACTTTCCAACGGCCTCTTACAATGCATGACCTCCATCTCTTTGCTTGTGTCAAAGGTGTCCCCATTTGCTTTCTCTTTTCTGTGCTCATCACTACACTTTCTTATTTTTACTTTTTACTTAATTTAATGGGCTTGGCAGCACACCGGTAGGCTTTGAAACCCTCTTCTTGTTTCCCTAATCTTCATCACCACTCCTGTGCCTGACGGATGTCTAGTTATTTAATTGACACTGTAGGCAGCTTGTGGTCTTTGTGGTAAGTGCTGCTGCTGTCACTTTTGCTTAATTTGAATGTCACTAATACTGAATTATTCAAAATGAAGAGTTATAAACCAAAATGAATTTCACAAACAGTGTTCTTTAAAAAATTTAAGAGAGAAATGTTTCCCTGCAAATGCACATATTTTAGCATTGTTTTGAGACGCCGTTTTGAAGGCACCATCTTTTTTTCATGTGTAAAAACCTACTTCCCCAGAAAATTGAAAACCAAGTGCATTGCTGGTGGGAATGTAAAGTGATACACCCCCTGCAGAAAACCGTATGGTGATTTCTCAAGAAATTAAACATAGAATTGTCATTAGATTCAACAATTCAACTTCTAGGTATATACACACAAAAAAACTGAAAGCAGGAACTCAGGTATTTGTATGCTCACATACACAGCAGCATTATTCATAACAGTCAAACAGGCATAAGCTAAATGCCTATTGATACATGAATGGATAAACACAATGTCGTACATATAATGAAATATTTTGCAGCCTTTAAAAGGAATGCCATTCTTATCCATGCTACAACATGCATGAACCTTGAAGACATTATGCTAAGTGAAATATGCCAGACAAAAAAGGACAACTATTGGACGATTCACTTATATGAGTTAGTCAAATCTATAGAGAAATAAAATGGAGCAATGCTACACAGGGGCTGTGGGAGAGAAAATGAGAAGTTATTGGTTAGTTATGGGTATAGTGTTTCACTCTGGGATGATGAAAACTCTCTGGAGATGGATGGTGGTGATGGTTATATGATAATGTGAATGTATCTAATGCCACTGAACCATACAACCAAAGGTGATTAAAATGATGAATTTAATGTATATTTTATCACAATAAAAAATAAAATTTTAAAAACCCTACTCCCTCTCATTTCAACTCCCTAATGCCTCAATAAATGGAAGGAGAAGTTCCAAAGATATTTTTATTCAAAGGTTTGAGAGTTTATTTATGAATAATGTCATGATTTTTAACTAGAATGTTATTTTGTTTTTTTTTTAAATAAAAGGGTAAAAAATTATAGCTCAAAAGTATGAGATTACTTCAGAATTTTCCTAGAAAGGAAATGTTCTCCAAAACAGGTCTTATCCTAATCAGCAGAAGCAGGGCTGGAATTGCTGATTGCTGGAAATGAGCCTGGGCTCTCTGGGGTTTAGTGGCTGAGGGATGTCATTCTCATGTGATTTAGGTGACAGTCACAGGCTATCTGGAATGAAGTGCCAGTCCTCGTTTTCTCTCCTCACAGTGATGCAAGAGGAGTTGAGGGATGCATTGGCATCTGCGGTCATTCCCAAGAACAAGTGCATCTTACTCTCCAGAAAGCCACCCACACCACACTCTCTCTGTCATGAAACAAGGGATGAAGGCTTATAGAAGTTTAATGTTCCACTATTCTGAGTTTTGCCTTGAATAGAGACACTGTGCAAACACTCCCAATTGCCCCTCAGAAAGAACTGGTTCTCCAACCAAGGAACCCCCAGGTAGAAACTGCTAGCCATGCTCTGAAATGTGTTGTGCTTCTCTGCCTTGACTGAAGTGATCTTTTTACATCATACACTCTTCCTTTCCCTTACTTGCATAGATGCCTGCTTCAGGAAATATTAATTTTCTATTTTCTCTACTGCAGAGCTTTAACTAGTCTTGCACTTAAGCAATATTGATAATTCCCCTCTTTCTTTTTTTTTGAGACAGTGTCTTGCTCTGTTGCCCAGGCTGGAGTGCAGTGGTGTCTGCAGTCTCAACCTCCCAGGCTCAAGTGTTCCTCCCACCTCAACCATGAAGTAGATGGGACTACTGGTGTGCACCACCACATCCAGCTAATTTTTGTATTATTTGTAGAGGCAGGATTTTGCCATGTTGCCCAGGCTGGTCTTGAACTCCTGGGCTCAAGCCATCTGCCCACCTCAACCTCCCGAAGTCCTGGGATCACAAGAGTCAGCTACCATGCCCAGTCCACCTCTTTTTTTATATGACTTGTATGTGTGTATTTACTGTGCATTGCAAATATTTACTGGCATGGCTGCTAGGTCTACACCTAGGAGCCCCTGGAAGGAAGTGACTACTTCTTATTGAGCTTTACAAATATAGTATCTAGCCACATAACTGCCTTACAGTAGGTGCTCAACCGTTGTTTATAGACTGAGTATAGATATGATGGAAAGATACTGATTCAATCCTACTCACTGCCATTCAGTCCTGATGCATAACATATATTTTTCAAAAAAAGCAAATAAAAGTTGCTTCCAATCTAATTGTATAATTCACCAAAAATATTAAATCACAAAACCATAAAGCTCTCTTGAAACTACTGATTTACCTCCCATCTGCAAAGCAGAGACCATCTTCCTCATGTTTGCACCTGCAAAGCCTAAATAGTTATACAAACTCAACCCTCAACAAATGTTGCTAAATGAATCAATGACCTTAAAAACAAATATCCTCCAATCCCCACCATTAGAATTGAGATAGGTTAAAATTTCATGTGTATGTCTTGCTTCTAGCTAAAGCTCCTGAAGGATATGGTCCTGCTTTAACACTTCCCGCATATAATATACACATAACACTCTCCAATATATGTTTAATTCACTATATTAATTATTATAGGTGCTTCACTTATTGTATTCTGGATTGGAATTCAGCAGAGACTACCATGCAGAAGTAATATGAACGCCAAAAATGTCTAACTCTTTATAGCAGACACTTCTGATGGGCTACACATTATCAACACTCTTATTTTTGCCACCTATTGAAAGATGGCTACAAGGCCAAATACAAAATTTCACAGCCTCCCTTGCAGACACAAGTGAGGCTGATGACAGATTCCTCTCTGGGGCATATAAGCAGAAGTTTGATGGGAAACAAACAGTTCTGGAACTGACAAAAGAGGAAAGATCTTAGTAACTCCCTTCCCTCTTCACTCTGCCTTAAATGCATATGTGAGGTCTAGAACTGCTACAGAATATGTTGTGACCACAGGGCTACAAATATGAAAAAAAGCCAAGAGAATAATAGCCACATTGGCTCTGACATCATTGGGCTACTCCAAATATGTTCTTCATTGTCCCCCTCTGGACTTGAGAGTCTGTGAGAAAAGTAATTCCCTGCTTATTAGGCCATGGTTAAGTCTTCTATAACTTTCAGATGATCCTCTGCAAAATGACGTTTTCATTTGAACCAGTAACACAGGATTGTTTAGCTCTTCTGTAAAAAAGAGAAAACTGAAATCCTAGCAAAATGTCCTGGTCTGGGTTTCACAACTCCTATTATAATTTAGAAAGCTGAGTAAGTATTGTATTAATAACAGCTTAGCAAGGAAGATCCACATTCGGAATACATGTCATTATCAATCAATCCAGATGACAGTGTGAAAACCTGAGGATGAAAATTTCTTGCTTACCCAGAAAAGTGCCCAGATAATTCAGAAAACTTTTGCATCAATGAATGGGAATGTGTTCATGTGTATCTGGTCATTTATGTGTCAACGTAAAAATACAACAACTATATCAGAAAGTATGTCTCATGAATACAGGCTTGTTTTCTCTAATACGGAGCACAATATCTCCTTAAGCAAAGGAATCTGCCCAGCAGATCTCTTCCAGGAAAGCGGTCAGCAAACTATGCCCATTGACCAAATCCATCCTGCCGCTTGTTTTCATGTGGTTTGTGACCCCAAAATAGCTTTTACATTTTAAAGTGTCTGAAAAAACATTTTATGACACATGGGAATTATATGAATATAAAACAGGAGTAAACTATAAATGTCCAGAAGGGTAATTCAGTAGCATTAAAAGTTGAACATGTCCACCCTCAGCAAGTCTAAGTGGCCAATAATAGATGGCTCCCCTATCCATGCAAGAAGAGATTGGGAAGAATGAAGTCACTACATCAATGAGAAAGACAGGGGAAGAAACTAAATGGAAAATGAAAGGCTGAACCCACAAACCCACTCTATTATCCTCACAAGTCTGTCCAGAGTAGCCTGACAACTATGATGTGGCTGTCCAAGCTAGACCTACATGACTGTTCAGCACAGCCAGACGTTCAGACCACATGCAGCAGTGCAAGGACATGGTCTTCTCTGAGCCCCAGGATGCTCCCTCACTCTGGTTTACTTGTCTACAGAAACAATTTCATCTTTGTAAAAACAGTTTACTATAAGGGAATCTCGTTTTCCAAAGACTACTTAAGTTTAATCACCACATCAAATATTCACTTGTCCTACATTTGATATCCAGACAATCTAAAACAAGGGAAATTAAAATAATGCTTACCTTTGGTACTGTAGCATCAGTAAAGTGGGAGAGACTTTGGAAGATGTCGAAGGCATGAACATTAACTCTTCTCATTCACAAGGAGAATACAAGGGGAGATACATGCAGAGGTTCTACGATGCTTTATCAGTTTGAGAGATTGATAAGGGCTCTACACTGGTGACTTGAAAAACATTTTAAACTATGATACTATAGAAACAGATTTCATATTGCGAATCTGTGACCAAACATCTTTATCTATGTAGATGAATTGAACCAAGTTTTTATGAAACATCACTTTCTTTTTCTACACATAATCTACTCCTTATTTTTCTAAATAAAGTAGTACCTCTTGCATCCTTTGGGGAAGAAGAAATAGACATACTTTTCTCAATTCATCCCACTTAGTAAAGTTAAAAATGATGGACATTATATACAAGACAAACATAAGAAGACTGAATGGTAAAGAGAAGGCTGACCATCTAAAGACTTTGAAGGACTTTGTATAACATGATTGTACAAGTTCTCTCAGCTTCCTCTTGCCTCATATATCCCAGACTTAGAACTGAAGAAGCCTGCAACCTGGAAACACCTATAGGCACAGACAAAAAATAATTTACAACAAGAGTTTGCTCTCCACAGCCAAACAACCAAGAAAGACAGCCTATCAAGATAGGAAACATGTAGACAATAATTGCTTTACTCAAACATTACAGAAAAGAATTGTGACTCAACCATCACATAAGTAAAGGCTGAGTGTAAAGCCTAGACTCACACCCTCACCAGGCTGCACTTAGGTGCCCCATTATCCCCAGGAGAATGCCATAGAAGGCCAAGTAGGGAGTCCAGGTTTTCATCTCTATCAACTGATAAAAAGGGTACCTCCTCATCCCCACAATGTCAGTTGAGATGATATGGCAAGGCTGGACTTTCACCTCTACCAGTTTACAAGAGGTGAACTAACCTTCCTGGGATTGTGTCAGAGGAAGTCTGGTAGGCATTTAGAACTTTAACTATTACCCAGCCATGAGGAAGAAATCCTACCTTTCAGGTATCAACTGAGGTTAAGCAGGGAACCTGGATTTATAACTCTAGCTGGCAGTAACTAAGTGGTATCTTCTCTTTTCCCTGGTCAGACTGGCATTTTAAAAAGCCAGCTGAAGCAAAAGGTTTAAATAAAATCTAGTGTCTCATAATGCAAAATGTAAATATCCAGGTTTCAATAGAAAATCACTCATTACTGGCCAGGTGCAGTGGCTCACACCTCTAATCCCAGCACTTTGGGAGGCTGAGGTGGACGGATCATGAGGTCAACAGATTGAGACCATCCTGGCTAACATGGTGAAACCCTGTCTCTACTAAAAACACAAAAATTAACTGGGCGTGGTGGCGTGTGCCCGTAATCCCAGCTACTCAGGAGGCTGATACAGGAGAATCGCTTGAAACTGGAAGGTGGAGATTGATTGCAGTGAGCTGAGATGGTGCCACTGCACTCCAGCCTGGGTGACAGAGCAAGACATCATCTCAAAAAAAAAAAAAAAAAAAGAAAAGAAAATCACTCATAACCAGGAAGTTCTCAAACTGAAAGACAAAAGACAATCAATACACACCAACACCCAGATGACAGAGATGTCAGAACTGAGAAAAATTTTAAAGCAGCTATGCTTCACTAAGCAATTATACTTGACACAAATGGAAAAAATAATCTTTAGCCAAAAAATAAAGTCTCTGCAAAGAAATAGAAGACATGAAGAATAACCAAATGGAAATGTTAGAACTGAAAAATATAAACAAAATTAAAAGTTCAGTGGATGGGCTCAACAACAGAATGAAGGAAACAAAGGATAATTTAATTGGAAAGGTTAGAGGGCACTTGGAGAACAGAAATGTTCTCCACCTTGATTTTGGTTACAAGATACTATACAAGTATCAAAATTCATCAAACTAAACACTTAAAATATGTGCTTTTATTGTTTGTTTTTTGTTTTTTGAGACAGAGTCTTGCTGTCGCCCAGGCTGGAGTGCAATGGCGCAATCTCAGCTCACTGCAACCTCCACCTCCTGGGTTCAAGCAATTCTCCTGCCTCAGCCTCTTGAGTAGCTGGGATTACAGGTGTGCATCGCCATGCCCAGCTAATTTTTGTATTTTTAGTAGATATGGGGTTTCACCATGTTGGTCAGGCTGGTCTCGAACTCCTGACCTTGTCATCTGCCCATCTTGGCCTCCCAAAGTGCTTGGATTAGAGGCGAGAGCCACCATGCCTGGCCTAAAATATGTACTTTTATTGTATATAAAATAATCTCAAAAACATAACAAAACAGAATATAGACAGTAGATATATTTCATTTTTCAAAAGCATTTATAAATGACTTTTGACTTACATGTTTTCATTCCTAACTCTAACCTCAGCCAACACACATTAATTGAAATATAAGTTCTACCATTTTCTTACAATACATATTCAAGCATGGGCAAGTTATATCATCTTTTCTGTGAAACAGCAATACTAATATTACCTTATTTTTTTACACTCACGTTATTGTGTTGATAAATAGAAATAACACATATAAAATTCTTGACACCTACCATGTGTTCAATGAACATAAATCCTCCACTTTTACTCATTGCCCTCCTCCAACACAGTAGACAAATATTACGTGGTAACAATTTTAATAAGTTAAATAGTCACCATGCACTTTTAAAGAATATAGTATAGACTTAAAAAGTGCAATCCTACCTGAAAAAGACAAACTAAAATATAATTTAGTAAGAAAACAAGAAGGAAAAAAGAACAGCTTTTCAAATATATCAAAAAAATCTGGGAGCAAACTGGGAAATGAGGTTAAAACTAAGAGATAAGAGCAAATATCTGCACCTTGTAACACAGTTTCTACTGACAAGCTGATTGCACTCTCTGTGAAACCAAGCTAATGAAAAAAAAGATGACCCTAATCATTTAGGAAGTCTTTACATATGACAATCTGGTATTTCGGGAAGGAAGAAGAAAAAAATACAGAATTAACATATTCAAAGGACTTTTCATCCTCTATCATGAAGGTGGTGATAACTATTTAAAAAAAGGGGGAAGATGGCCCAGCACGGTGGCTCATGCCTGTAATCCTAGCACTTTAGGAGGTCAAGGTAGGCGGATCACAAGGTCAGGAGTTCAAGGCTAGCCTGGCCAAGATGGTAAAACCCCATCTCTACTAAAAATACAAAAAATAGCTGGGCGTGGTGATGGGTGCCTGTAATCCCAGCTGCTTGGGAGGTTGAGGCAGAGAACTGCTTGAACCTGAGAGGCGGAGGTTGCAGTGAGCCGGAACTGTGCCACTGAGCTCCAGTCTGGGCAACAGAGTGAGACTCCCGTTCAAAAAAGGGATGATTAAGAGATGCTAAACATGTTTAAGGCCACCATTAAAATGAAAAATAGAAAAAACATGGCACAGGGGAAATGGAATTCAGACTGTTTTACATCACATAGCTCCTACCACACCATGCTACTCTGGAGAAAGAGATTTTCTTTTGCCTCTGCAATTTAATTGTTGTTTAGTAGGTAAATCATGGGCTTTGGAGTCAAATCTGGCTGCCCCCACAGAGTGGCTGTGTGGCCTTGAACAAGTTAATTCCCTTTAGGTTCCGTGTTGCTTTATATGTAAAATTAGAAAAATCATAACATCTTTTTAAGATTTTAGAATAATTGAAGCATATTTAAAGTGTTTATTCAATACCTGGCACATAGAAAGTGCTCAAAAAATGGTAACCACTGCTGTATTACTTCCTTTACCATTATTAAATCATTTTAATAATACCGATTTCTTCAAAAATCAAATACCTAGATCATTTGTACATACATCTGCATATACCTGTACACATAGCTCCACTAACAGAAAGAGGTGACTTAGTGTTAGGGAAAGTAGAGAGTTACAAAGGTCAGACACAGGCTTCAGAGAAGAAAAAGAGAAACTTGGTCGGGCAAGGTGGCTCACACCTGTAATCTCAGCAATTTGGGAAGCTGAGGTGGGCAGATCACCTGAGATCAGGAGTTCAACACCAGCCTGGCCAACATGGCAAAACCCCGTCTCTACTAAAAATACAAAGAATTAGCCTGCTGTGGTAGCACATGCCTGTAATTCCAACTACTCAAAAGGCTGAGGTAGGAGAATCGCTTGAACCCGAAAGATGAAGGCTGCAGTGAGCCGAGATCGCGCCACTGAACTGCGGCCTGGGAAACAGAGCAAGACTCCATCTCAAAAAAAAAAGAAAAAAAAAAAAAAAAAAAGAGAAACAAAATTCTCTTGAAGATTTTATTCTGGAAATAATAATTTTAAAAGAAGAACAATCTAGGCAGAAACATAAGTATCTATTAAACTACAGAAATATGAAAAAGCCATGAGATGTTTTGGTTTGACTTAATGAATGCGAGCATCTCTCTTCTCAGTGAGGGTGGGGCAAGATAATCTTAGCAGGCAATTTTGTTTGCTTGCTCTCTCTATTCATAGTAACATTTGGACTAAAGGAACATTCAAGTTTAACAAATTCCATCCCTTATTGCATTTGATCTTCACCAATGTCCATATATACATGTGTATATGTGCATATAATATATATGTATAAAATAAAAAAATCACATTCTCTAAAGCGAGAGATATAATAATGAAGGAAATTATTCATGAGCTTAATTCATGAACTGAGAATGAGCGCTTTAAAAACTTGTGGTGATCCAAAGGCTAAAAGTAGTTTAAAGTTCAATGGAGCCATTGATAAGTATACAAGTTACTAAACACACCTTAATTAAAAAAAAAAAAATCTCAAATTTACCAAGAAAACTGCCATCAACGTTGGCATTACTAATAACAGCCCAATACTTCTGAATGTACTTTGGTCAATCCTTTGAAATTACATTGTCCAATATAGGAGCCAGTAGTCACTATTTTAAATTAATTATATTTTTTAATTTAAAATTAAGCTCCTCAGTTGCACTAGCCACATATCTGTAGCCGCATGTGGCTGTGTACAGCATAACGGACAGTGTAGATTATTAAATATTTCAATAATCACACAAAGTCCTATTGAATAGCACAAGTTTGAAAATTTATCAGTGTCCTTTAACACTGGGAAAATTCAATGTTAAATTCAATTTGTTTTGTTTTGTAAATGTTAGTTTTTAAAAGAACTGAGAAAAGTAGAATTTGAAGTCAGAAATTACTTCAGAAAATTATTTTCTTTTCTATAGTTGCGTAATTGTTTTCAATGATCTAAGTAACCACATCTAAACTTTCAGAATTAGAAAAAGTAAACATAATGCCAATTATTATTTTATTCTAGAAATTTAGCTTTTTAAGAATAAACAACCTTTATAACTTGTCTACTATTCTGACTTTCACACACATTCTACACATAGTTTTATAAAAGCAACTTCCTATTTAGTTATTTTAGACAACTGTCAGATCTTTGAATAATCTGTCCCCCAAACTGATTGCGTCTGTGTCACAAATCATAGTTATTTTCTTGTTATAAGGTTTTAGAGATCCCAAATTATCTCTGAGGGAGAAAGAGATAAATAGGGATTCAGAGATAAATCAGCTCTGGTAAAGCTCACAGTCTACTAAAATAGTGGCTCCCAAATGCCTTCCCAGAGAAAAGAGAAACATGTGAGGAAGCGCTCAGTGGTCCTCAGCAAAATGGAAAAAAAACAAAACAAACCAAAACAACTCTGTAAGCTTTCCATTGGCCAATTGTTTTCATCGTAAAGGTCTGTTCTTTATGCTTCTACTGTCTTGTCTGCATTTTTTGGTGTTGACCAAATTTTATGAAATTAGATAATTAAGTGCATATGTATCTGTGCACATGAGTTTTAATGTTAGCAAAAGAAAAAATTCTATTGAAACTATGTGTCCTCTATTTTAAAAACTATGAAAGCTAAAGGTTTAAGTACTTCTATGCAATGGACCAAAAATAAGCTAGCCAATAGTTATGCTGCAGATTATACGGCATTAAGGGAAAGTGGAAATAAAAGCTGCAGAGAAAGTAATAATAAGAGGTTGCAAAATTATCAAAGAAAATGTTTACTTCCAAGCTAAGAAAATCAGGAAAGACTATGAAAAAAAAAAAAAAAAAAAAAAAAGGACCCATTACAATGGGTGCATAGAGCTTTGGGTGTTAGAGTAATAAATTTGATTTTTTTTTTTTCACTAAACAGTTGGAAAGTCAATAAATGTTTTAAGCAGGGAGAAACTTAGCCCATGTTATTTCAGTAATTTAGACGAATAAACACAGGCTGGCAATATTCCTGTGCTGATACACAAGCATCCTTCGTGATACAGTTTGTCTCATTAAAACCCTTCTCTCCTATTCCAACATATACCTGTATTCCTTAACCTCCTAGAGTATTTATCTGCACCACCCAGGATAGTGCATTTCCACTTCTTCAAGTCACCACCAAAAAGTTAGACATTCCATAAATAATGTTGTTGTTAACCAACACCATTACCGACATCCCTTTAGATATGGGCCCATCAGAGAAGATAAATAATGACTGCTGGTTCAAACCAACACACATCCATATTCCTCACGTTCCCACCCATGCCTCCTACAGCTCAGCACTGGTGGATGTGCATCCCATAGACCTCTTAATCACATACGTGCACATTGCTCTAAGGCACAACTAAAGAAACAAACGTCAAGCAAATGGCAGACAGTGTGATTGCATATTTAGGAAAGGATTTATATTCTTACTTAGCTTTTCAAATCACACAATGCTTCTAAAATATTTTACCAATTTTCTCATTGGTCTAGCTCTCACTGGCTGGTATATAAAAAAAACAAAAGACTAAGAATCCACTTGGAAAGATTAGCAATGCATTTTATGGCGGTATAAATTATTTCTAAAGATGCTTCCAGTCAGTTCTCAATATGACAGCCATTAAAACATTGTAAACACCAACTGTTACAATCTAAGTCTCTCCTTAAGATTAGGGAGAAGGAAAAAAAAATCAAGTACACAAAGCTTAGATCAGAGAAAGTCTATCAATCTAACCATTTGCCTCCTTGGCTACTGCTGATACCAAAAGCCATAAGGAAGACAGCAGCACTCTTAAGTTCCTGTTTCCAAACCTCAGCTGAGTTCTTATGCTTTGCTCTTTTATCTTCACCCAGCCCAATGACTCCTTCCATGAGTCAATTAATATGCTCCAGTCTTGCTCTATATAATAATCTCTCCAAGTGACTATTATTTAAAAACTCCTCCCTTCTTTTCCTCCTTTCCCACAGTCAGACTGTCAGAAGTACATTTTTTTTTTTTTTTTACAGTATAGACATACCTCCATGGGTACTATTTAAGCATTTTACATCAGTGTTTCATAAATATTCACTCCTCTCCCCTTAGGGCTGCATGTCTGTCCCTATACAATGACTTTGGCATATGAATTTGGACGGTCCCTATACAATGACTTTGGACTACGAATTTGGCCAATGGATGTAAGTGGACAAGATGTGAGCAGTGGAGTTAAACGTGCTCAGATAGTTTGATTCAGCCCCTTACGTACTTGTGATAATCAGAGGAAGATCACCCCCAGGGTGGTTGTTGAACAACTGCTCTGTAAACCTGGATCCCAGAATAGGACACACACTTTGTTTACAGAGCAGACCCCAGCCAGAAGCCTGGAGTCAAGCTGTGTCCACCTGAAGACTATGAATGAGAAAATAAATGTGTCCTTGTTAGCTGCTCAGATTCCACACAATAGCCAATACACCTGCCAAGAACATGTAAATTCTAGGAACTAGATGCATGAGGGTCCTATTTTACAGATAAAAAGACTGAGACAAGGAGGTTGAAGTAATTTGCCGACTCACATGCAAACAAGTAGCAGAGGCAGGATCTGAAACAAGCAGTCCGCCACATGTGCACTTGTAAGCACTCCATCTTTCCATTCTCAAGAACCCTATCCACCTGCTATATCTAATGCCCACCTCCCACCCAGGTCTCAATCCACTATAATCTGGCTCTTCCACCTGTGGTTGATTCTACCAATTACCCCTTAATACTAACTTTGGAGGAAGCTTCAGACTTTGGCCTGGCAACTCCCATTATGGATCACTGGCAAACTCCATGCTCTCCCTCCCTTGGCATCTGGCACTTTACTATTCTTGGTTGGGTTCTTCCTGCTCCATCTATTACTTCCCAGATCTCTTTTTCCTTCAGTACACACCTTCTGTTTGCCAGGAACTTTGCTGGACACTGAAGAATAGTTGGTGAGTAAATCTGATGTGGTACATGCCTATGAAATCTAAGAAACTAGCAGACAAGACAGACATCAAACAGAATGGTTCCAGGTTCTCCAGATTGAAAAAGTGCACACAGAGCATTGACAGGCTTGTGTGGCGGGGGGAGTGATTGGGAGACAGGAAACCCTCATCTAGTATAGGGTTTACTGAGAAAAGCTTTACTGAGAGTGCAGGAATCCACTGGGCAAAGAGTCAGCTAGGTGGATGGAATCACATGGGCAAAGCCTGTGAAGCTGGAGAGACAGTGATACATTCAAGCCCTTAGCATGCATGGGGCACAGAGGGTGTGGGAAGGTAGTACAAGGCAAGGCTGGAGACAGTGGCAGGCTCCAGATCTGTAGGAGCCTACAAGCCACAAAAGGATTTTGCTATTTATCCTAAGGCCAATAGGGGCTCCTTAGGTCTCAGCTTCTAGAAGTCTTTCTGACCTATCAGCTCCTGTTTGAGGTCCCTTTGGATTCTTGAGGGCCCCATCAGACCATTATAGAGCACGTATTGCAATGCAAATATTCCTTGTGCATTTGCCACACCACCAGTGCTGACTCTCCCTCACCCCCATGGTTGCTTTAATTCAGGCTAAAGAAAATAGTGACTAAACTCTGGTAATGTCAATGAGGATTCAGAGAAACAGGTGGTTGAATTGATGGGTCTTGCCCCTTCAAACACATGACCTAGACATTTCAGAGAGAGGATGAGAGAAAAACATCCCAAGCTAGGGACACAATCCACAACAGTCACGCCTATCACAGCAAATCCTGAAGTCTCGCCCTGCAGGCAGAACTGAATCTGGGAAGCAGCTGGTGTGAAAGGAGGTAGCTCTGCCAACTGATACTAAAATAAGCCAGAGAGTACCAGGCATTTCATCAGCCATAAACCCTGTGCCCTCATTTGCATGGCTGACTCCTTGTCACTCAAGCCTCCACCATCATCATCTCAATGAGGATATGTAAGTTGCTTCCCGGGCAAACAGCACGGCATCTTTCTGTTTTGATTCTCTACATGGCAGTTGGTACTCTGTAATTTAATGGCATATGTGTTTGTTTCCTGTCTATCTCCCCCAACAAAAATTGTAAGTCTTAAGAGGAGGGACCTTGCCAGTTTCATAATCCTCACACAATGGCTGGCACGTGGGCAGCATGCTGTGCATAATTGTTGAATGAAGGAACACATGAGAATGGGATGCCTCTTCTGTGTTATACATAGTCTCCCATCCCTCTCTCTCTCATATTTATTTTCTTCTGCAAGGCTGCTTTAGCTATTGCTAAAAGGTTCTTTAAGGTCCGACAAATGTATGCAAGGTCTGATATGCCTCTGTATCTCTGCATTTTTCTGGTTAAAGGAAATCTAGCTTTCATCTGAGAATCAAAGAACCCATATCTGTTATGAATTGAATTGCATCTATACTGCTTCACCCCTAAAAATTCATATGCTGAAGCCTTAACCCCTAATGTAACCATATTCGGAGATAGTGCCTTTAAACGGGTATTTAAGGTTAATAAACCCATAAAGGTGGGGGTCTTAATCCAATGTGACTGATGTCCTTACAAGAAGGGGAAGAGATACCAGGCTGTGCAAGCACAGAAAAAAGGCCATCTCCAAGTCAAGTAGAAAGGTTTCAGGAGAAACCAAATCTGCTGACACTTTGGTCTTGGACTTACATCCTCCAGAACTGTGAGAAATTCAGTTTCTGTTGTTTAAGCCACCGAGTCTGTGATATTTTGTGAAAGGTTTCAGGAGAAACCAAGCCTGCTGACACCTAGATCTTGGACTTACAGCCTCCACAACTGTGATAAATTCAGTTTCTGTTGTTTAAGCCACCCATTCCATGATATTTTGTTATGGCAGCTCTAGTAGGCTAACACAATATCCCTATAAAGTTAAGAACCACTGATGAGAAGCTGCTTATTTGAGAACCTAGGTAAGCTGTAAACCTTTTGTACATCACATCATCTATTCCTTCCAACAATCTTTCTGGGTGAATAGGATTGTCCCCATTTCACAAAGGAAGAAATTGAAGCTCTAAGAGATTAAGTTATTTACCCAAGGTCACTGAACCAGTAAATGAAGTCAGGACCTATATCCAGTCAATAGTTAATCTTGGCCACACACTAGAATCATCTGAAGAACTTATGCAATCAATCTTACCTGGCCAACCATAGCAATCCTGAGTCAATTGAGCCTTATAGAGCCCAGGCATCAGGTGATTATAATAAGCTGCCAGAATTAAGAGCCACTGAGTAAGGCACCCACAATCCCAAAACCATGTGATCTCTGCCTGAAATTGCCACCCATTCTTTACTGTCTGATTTCTTTGGAATAAAGTGTTAGCAAAGAAAAGGAGAAAGTACTTGGCAATTCTGCTTTACTTTTAATTATCCCAGGCAAGGCCCTATCGAGCACCCAGGAGGAATGAGGTACGCACTGAGCTTCAAACACCTCTCCAGCAGAAGCACCCACCTAATTCTATTTTGAACTCAAAATGGATGGCATGTACTTTGGAGTCTGGCATGGTGTGCACATCCTGCAGCAGAGATGCAATGTGTCCAGGTTTCCAATGCCAAAATACAGATACCTACAGTTTTGATTCCTCCTCCTCTCTGCACGACATGTTGTTTTGTAAAATAAGGGAGATAGACTTAATGATGTGTGAACTTCCTTTCGGTTCTACCTTTCCGAGTTTAACGTTCTATCGCGTGCCCAGAAGAACCAAGTGACGACCAGGTGCACATGAGAAGGCAGTCAACAAGACCACGGGAAGCAGCCACAAACATTCCCTGCTGGCCTGCTCAGGTACAGAGCACTGCCGGTACTGCTTCTGTCAAAAGGCTCCCACGCCCTTGGGGTGCTCAGTGAATACTGGTAGTTTTGTCCCAGTTCACCTCAAATCACGCCACTTTCACAACAATTCAATGTTTGCTTGGAGATAAAATCTTTATGGTTCAGGTGGGATCTCCCCTCTAACTCCAAGGCTACAGTGTGGGAACCGGCCCTAAGCCAATCAGCACATGCGTTTATCCCTGATCACATGACCCAGGCAGTCCAATCAGAAAGACCTTACAGCTTGTGTAGGAATTAGTGGGAAAGAATTGTTCTCTCTCCCACCATAAGGAAACCTGGAAAAACCTGAGGCAGGAACTGCTACAACAATATAGACTTCTCAAGGTGAAAGCCTCCACGTGATCAGAACGGGACAGCCAACAGAAAAAAACAGAGCCCAGGCAACTCAATCAGAAATCCGGGTCCAGACTTTCCTGAGGCTAGATCTACTCATAGATGTCGGAGGCATGGGAGACAGTATGTCCTCTCTTTTTACTTAGGCCTGGTAGAGTTCATTTGGGTTTTCATACAGCATACGTGATGTAACATAAAACTTAGTCTCTCATAATTGTAAAGGTCTTTAGATTTCAGTAAAGTGTGGTGATTTTCTAATCTTGTGTGTTCGGTAAGAAACTTAGACTCTATTCTGAGTGCAGCAAGGTGTCCCAAATAATTTAAGCAAGCAAAAATATATATATGTAGAGTCTCTTGAGTTTTCCAAGTGAGAAGAAATGAAGGCTTCAGTTAGGACAAAGGTAATGAGGATGAAAGAAGACAGGTTTTGGGATCAGGGACTGGCAAACTTTTTCTATGAAGGATTAGATGGTAAATATTTCAGGCTTTGCAGACCATTTTATTGGTGATGATATTGAGCAAAGGTGTCTTTGAGGTGGCAACTATTAATAGTCAGCAGTGCAGACAGTATCATAATTTCTAATTCTGGCATCACTGGTGCCTCTATTGCACTACATTCCCCTCTATTCTAGATAAAAAGATATTTCTCTCTCAGCCTTGAGACCACCATGTTATGTGTAATAATAATTACATATTTAATAAATATTACTAGACACCAATAATGTATCCTAGCACTTCTGAAGGACCATTTCCCATCTCAAGAACCTTCAAGTCTTATCTTTGTTATGCACATTTCTCCCAAGCCATTTGTGCTTTTTTTTAGATCTGGTATTTTTTTAAGTGGTTGTGAAACATACATCACACTCCTTTGCTCTAAGGATTATTCACTTTCTAATCTGAACAATGTGTTATGTTAAAAGAATATAGAGAATTTATTCAAGCCAAGAACTACGGCACTCCTTATTCAGCTTCATGACAAGAAAAGAATAAATCACAGACATGCATTATCAGTACATAACCACAGTCAACTCCAATTGAAGACCAAAAAAATACCACTAAAAGGCAAGGAAAATGTCTTATGACTGCTATGCAAAACTAAAAACCATACAAAAAGAAAAAGACTAGAAGAAAATATGCCAAATACCAACAGTGGCTGTCTTTTGGAGGTGAATTCTTGGAGATTTTTTTTTCTATTTTCCAAAGGTTATATATAATAGGCATATAATTATAATTATCTTAAAAGGTTAATGTAAAAGGTAGGGAAATGTTACTATGTTGCATTTTTTTTTTAATTCTTGAATTTCTAACAGGATCTTGCTCTAGGATATTACCAGAATATGTTAAATTAGGTTAAAAATACTTAGGTTTATACACAAACTATGCTTTCAGATCTAAATTTATGATATAGCTTAAAACAATAAATTATTTTTCTTTCCATGCCTAGACAGTGACTCTTCTTTGTTTAAATATTTCCAGACACCATACCCTCCTCATTAGCATTCCATTTTCGAGTACAACTCTCTTTTATCCCACTCACTGACAAAAACGTAACATGGCTGGCAGACTGAGTATCGTGAGTTCAAACATGATTACTCATTATCATCAGAAGAGAAATTGTAGAAATACTGTGGTCTTGCTCTCTTCCTGCTTCTTTTGGGGAAGCCTTACTCCATGGATCTCTCCCTAAGAATGGAGAGCCAGATGTCAAAGCAGTATCACAGAGCAAATGGCCATGCCAATGCTGAGCCTGTTTAGTTTGGCAGTTGGGTCCTCTAAAAATGCCAGGTCAACGTTAACAAGCTCTCACCCCATCCCTACTCCAATGATGAAGAATTGGTGGGTAAAAGAGAAAGAGAGGAACGAAACCTAATGGGGAAGGAAAGAGACAGCTGTGGAGTGGCCCATAGGGATGTTTCTCCATTCTATTTTAAAAAGACCCATTCAGCAGAAAGGAACAGATGGGAAGGTCTCAGAGAAGCAGTCAGCAGACTGAAGGCTTAAATCAAGATCCAGAAGCTGCAATCTTCATATGCAAGTACACCCAGTGTTCTTAAGCACAGTAGTTCTGTACTCCATAAAGTCTTTATCCACTTGGTCCTTTCAGGCCCACTTATGGTTGGTACCACTTCAATAATACCTCCCAATTCCCAAAGAGAAAAACATGCTTGCCCCAAGAAGTTCCATGACAGGAAACCTCTTTCAGGGCCGAAGACATTTTGGTCTGCACAACTGCCTTTGCCAAATCTGAGTGCGTACACATGCACTGCAACACTGGAATGGGACTTAGGACACTTGGGCTTTCTTCTACATCCTATCATATATGATTCAGAAAGTCCAATGCTGTGCACAATATCTGAATTCATTCAACAATTATTTCCTGAGTGCCTATTGTGCACCAAGCATTCTTCTGGGTGCTCAAATGCAATTTAAAAAATTACAATTATAATAGAAGGGAATCCCTGATTAAAGGAATTATATTCAGAAATGAGAATGCCCAATCTACATTTCAATTGCTAACTTTATCTTAGAGACAACACAATAAAACGTACATAGACACTGAACCTTATCTGAAAGTTAGTAAAATGGATGGACAGGGATACAAACTCTGGAATCAGAAATTGGGAGTTCAAATACTGGCTCTTCTCTGGGTAATTAACTAGCCTATTAAAAAAGATCTAAACAGTCCGATGTAAAATGTCCCTCTCCCTGCATCTAAATATAATCAGCCAATGGATCTTACAATGAAGATGATGATCAACAAGGCCCATTCATACCTAGAGAGTGTGCAATGTTTTTTTCAAAGTGGGCCACTCAAATATGAGCGAAGTCTCTAATATTGCCAAATATTTGAAGAAAACATTTAACATAAAAAAAGATCAGAATGAACAAACAAAAACAATTAGGAAGAAAGAACTATGAAGACAGGAGTGCACTTAAGAAAATAAAAATATCATTAATAAACGATAATCAATAAAACATAGAAACATTACATCCACAAAATAGGATGCTGAATTTTTTTCCAAAAACCAAGGTCTTAAAAATTGAAAATTATGTAGAAATTGTAAATGCCACAGAAACATGAAAATAAAATATATCCACAAATAAAACAAAAATAACAGATTAAAAACAGCAAACATAGACTTTAAAAAATAAGAACCAGTCCAGCCAATTTATCATCTCAAAAATAAAAGCTTACGAAAAACAACAGAAGAAAATAGATAAAAGAAAATCAAATAAATAATTCAAAAAATTCTCAGAAATGAGCAATATGTTTTCATTCAGAAACACCACTAAATACACAACATAGTGGACAAAATAGACTCACACCTAGGCATATTCTCATGGAATTTCTGAACACTAATACTGGAGAAAAGATTCAATAATTTCAAGAATAACTAAGTATGTTTTATACAAAGGATCAAAAATCAGAATGGCTTCAGGTTTCCCAAAAATGTGACTGGAAACTAGAATATATTAGACATTTCAAAATTATGAAGAAAGATAATTTCCAACTTTTTAAAAAAAGTTTAAATCCAGTCGACTTATAAATTAAGTACAAGAGTAGAATAAAATCTTTTCTAGACATGCAAGTTATCAAAACTGTGTTTCCCAGGTAGCTCTTCTCAGGAGGATGTACTCCATCAAAACCAAGGTGAAAACAAAGAACACTCAGGATCCTAGTGCAAAACTAACACAAAGACAAGAAAGGCACCCCATGGACAATGGTGAAAGGAAATCCAAAGGCAACAGCCATGGAGCAAGTCAAGAGAACAGAATGACCTATTTGGAATGTGTTTCAGAATTCTCTAGGGGAAATTTCTGCAATGAGAAGAAATTGATAGGATTCCTAATATATTAATGTATTGGAAGAAAGTTTAACAAATAAGGGAAGTTTTTACTTAAATTAGTAATACTTTTATAGAACACAGCAAACAATAACAAATTACTAAGCAAGAATTTTAAAACACAATGACTAATTTTTAAAATTATGTTAATGTATTAACTTTAATAAAATCTAAATTTTACCTATATAAAGTACCTATCATACTTCCTGGCATATAGTACTGGATACATTTAGCCACTATTTTAATGATGATTTCAACTATACATACATACCAGGCTTCACTTCCAACTGCTTCTTTCAATAAATGGTACCCGGGAAGTTACCTACCTAGAGCCTGTTGCCCCATGTACAAAATGGGAATAACCACAATGTTGTTAGCATCAGAGAGAATGTTTGTAAGAGAATGTTTGTAATACTTGGTATACAACTAAGCATTTGATAAATGGTAGAGAATATTTATCTATCTATATTTGTATATGAAGTTTATATATGTTTGTATATAAAATATTTGCATATAAGATGTTTTATTACCTAAAAACCAAATCCTAATTTAGAAATAATGACACTAAAAGGTCACAGAAATATAGTGGTTGAATGTAAGAGCTGCGGTGTTTCTGAATGTTTAATCAAGGATTTTAAAACATTGAGATAAAAATAGCTGAACAGCCTCCACAGTATACGAAGAAAAAGAAAAGACCAATGAAACACTAGGGAGATGACTAGACAGACCAAACCAAAATGAAACCCCAAAAGAAAAAGATGGGTAGAAAACCTTGCTAAAATAATATATTGCTGATTACAAGAATAAAATGCCATCATCAAAATCATCAAATAAAAGTAATGCATGTGGATAATCAGCAAGCTGTGATAAAGAAAGATGAGCATAGGTTAATAAATATCTTGTAACCGTGAGTTTATAAATAACTTAGATACTGTCTGTTTTGTTTGTTTGTTTTTGAAATGGAGTTTTGCTTCTGTTGCCCAGGTTGGAATGGAATGATGCGATTTTGGCTTACTGCAACCTTCATCTCCCAGGTTCAGTGATTCTCCTGCCTCAGCCTCCCAAGTAGCTGGGATTACAGTCACGCACCACCACACCTGGCTAATTTTGTATTTTTAGTAGAGATGGGTTTTCTCCATGTTGGTCAGGGTGGTCTCGAACTCTGGACCTCAGGTGATCTGCCCACCTTGCCCTCCCACAGTGCTAGGATTGATACTGTCTTTATATTGCAAAGACCTCCCATTTGGGCCAACACAGATATACCTTTCACTAGAGAAACTAAGTGTTTTCTAAGTTTCTAGCCTCAACAATGACCATCAAAAATCCCAGGGATAGAACAGAAAGGGATGATACCTTTTAAAACTTGAACAGTTACTTGTTGCCTTCTCAAGCTCCCATCACTGGCCTCATTAAGGGCTGTATGATTACTCATTGTGCTTACACACATTTCCCAAAAGAAAGTGAAAAAAATACATTTTTACAAATATTTTATCAACAACTGATAAGATTTGCAAGAATAGCTTATGTTACTCCAAGTATAGCTAGTCATTTATATAAAGCACAGAAGGAAACGTTAATAATCCTTGAGGTATGTTAGTAGGCTTATGTTTAGTGGCAAGAGATAAAACACTGAAGTCATCTGAACTTGAGTTTGAATTCTTACTCTCTCCTTGTCAGCTACTGGCCTTAGAAAAATTATTTAATATTTTTAGGCCTCAAGTTTTTCATCTAGGAAATGGAGATATTTTCTAAGATGCTATGAAATTTTTTTAAAAAAAGGAAATAGAGATAATATTAATCATCATCTCATAGGAGTATTGTGAGCAAATGGAATATTCAAAACAAACAACAACCCCCAGTAGGCCTGAACACAAACCCATCAGAGCCCATACCGATCATCAATGACCAGTATAGCTGTATGTACCAGGGTTCAGTGACTGAAGAGCAATTCTGGCTGCTAATTCTCAGTGAGTGCCTAGTAAATGTTAATAACTGGTATTGTTAGTTTCTTATTTGTGTTTTTATAATTTTTTTGTTGCTCTGGTGAATACAAAGAATTTTCATGCCCAGAAAATATGTTTTAAAATAATTAGCTTAATATGGAAATCTAGAAGATCTGGTATTGGAGAGTCAATTAACAAAACACTAGGGAAAAACAAAAGGAACTTAAACTCTCATCACTTTGAGCCATGCAGTAGGCAACCTGGAGAGCCACAAGACTTTGGCCCTCCTCTGGCTGCCTTCATCCATAATTTAAGATTCTGGTTCTCTTTTAATATCCCATTTGCAAACCCTTCAAAGTGGGCCCTGTGCCATCCTTTCCAATCATGGCAGTAATAATGGAAGCTCAACAAAAAGGCTCAAGATATCAAGTTCTAAACCCAAGCTTTGCGGCTAATTAATTATGTGACCTTGGGTTAAGGGAGTTTTCACATCCTTGTTTGTGAAATGGGAAGAAGAGCACCTCTTCCAGCTGCCAGAGTGTCAACAGTGGCTTAGATGAGAAACTGTATTTTGGAAAGCACAGAGTATATGTAAAGCTAGGTGGCATGATTTCAGTAATGATGGCCCTGGGGTGAACCCCAGCAAACACACAGGTGTCAAAGCTATCAGCTATTGAGTTTCAGTTAAAAAAAAAAAAAAAAAAAAAAACAAAAACCCTGGTCAGGCAAAGCAGTCAGAGGAGGCAGGATTCATAAGGCTGCATAGTGGTACTTAGCAAGCAATAGACTGAGCATTAGTCAAGAAGAATCACTCTTCTTTACCATTAAAACCATGGGCAAAAACTGCAATACTCTAGAAATCTAAATCTTAAAGCCCCTAAGAGCAGGAAGGAAGCAGAGATAGGAGGCAGAAATGGAGATCACGTGTCTGTCTTGGCAAAACTGTGAAGGTGACCAAGTTTATTTTCGGCATCTTTTTTACCGTTTCTTTCTGACACTCCCCCTACTTTCTACTGTTTCACTTAAATCCCAACCGCAAGCTGTAAGGTCAGAGTACCCTCACGGTACCACCTGGCTGGTGGGTACACTCAAGCCCTGCTCCATAGGCAAGCACCTACCAAGGCTTAACCTCTCCAGAAAATGACTCACGTTCTGAAAATTATATCCTCCCCCAACGTTTGAGAATTAGAAGTCCTCCTATTCCATTACTACCCCACCTGGAGTGAATTATTGCAAAATAAATGAATTCACAAGGAGTAATTAATAGTCCTATTTGTAAAGAAAACTCTGAAGATGATAAAGTCCTGATCCAGTATTCCTCAAACGTCCTAATTAGGAAATTGGACAAACATCTTTTTAGGCAACATCTTTATCAAATTTCAACTCTACTGCTTATTAGCTGTGTGACCATGAACAAGTTAAGCTTTCTGAGTCCCTTTTTAAATTTGAAAATAGGGATGATGATACTTACCTGAAAGGGTTGATGTGAAGATTAACGAGTTAATATATGACAAACACCTAGAATAATGCCTATCATGTAGTACAGGAATATTTTTCATAGTTATATATTTACTTTGCAGTTATAACACTCCTTATCTGTCCTACCGAGCACCTGTATCTTCCAGCAGGAACAGTACCTTCTCTAAGGGCTAGTACATCTACATTCCTGGTGGCCCTTGCTCTTTCAGTCATCTCTTCTATCATTTGTATCTTCAAAATCTTCCTCTCCACTAAGTCAATGTGCCTAGGCAATAAATACTCTCAAATATTTTCTACCTTTTATAAAACCTTTGCTTAACATGTTTCTGGTCTAGGTATAACCCTTTATCTTCCTTCTTTCAGCATCTTGCCACATTTATATTGACCTTCATCTCTCTCTTGCTATAACTATTTCTCCCTTCCTTCTACTTCAATACATTTCCATCTTTGCATTTCATCAAGAGTAGCCTTCTCATCACCCATTTAATCCTGAAAACATTATTATATGAATTTGCCTCCCCATTTCATCAGAACGCCTTTTACTGCTTGCCAAGCCCAGTGGGCACTTCCTAGCACACACCTTGCTGGCTGGCTGTGCACCTCGCCTCACTGACACACCCCACTTAGAAATGGTATGTCTACCACCACTGGCTGTCTCTGCTTGTCTCCTTCAGTTTCCTAGTTTCTGCTCCCTGTCCCATCCCTTAAGTCCTGCACTATCTGGCAGTCATGCTTTTCTCACATGAGGGAATCTCCTACTCTTGCTCACCTTTCCTCTTGCCTTAGACATCATATATGTAGAAGGATAGAAGGATTTCTGTTTTTTTTTTGTTGTTGTTTGTTTGTTTTGTTTTGTTTGAGATGGAGTCTCACTCTGTTGCCCAGGCCAGAGTGCAATGGCATGATCTCGGCTCACTGCAACCTCCCCATCCCTGGTTCAAGCAATTCTTCTGCCTCAGCCTCCTGAGTAGCTGGGTCTACAGGCACATGTCACCACACCTGGCTAATCTTTGTATTTTTAGTAGACATGGGGTTTCGCCATGTTGACCAGCCTGGTCTCAAACACCTGAGCTCAGGTGATCCGCCCGCCTTGGCCTCCCAAAGTGCTGAAAGGATTTGAAAAGTATCACATGTCAGCATGTGGGCAGAAGGCACCAGAGGAGGGAAGAACAGCCTCAACAAAGACAGGAGGGGTCCAAGATATAGGAAGTCCTCATTTAATGGTCATCAATAGGTTCTTGGAAATGACAACTTTAAGTGACACAATATATAATGAACCCAATTTTACCGTAAGTTAATTGATATAAACATGAGTTATGTTCCAGCAACGTATTTCTGGTCCTAAAAACCTAAACTTCTAAATAAAGATCCCAAACATTTCTAATATAAAACATTGAAATCAATGTGAGCTATACATACATTTTTCAAAGACAGAATAAAAACAAATAAGATAATAAGTCACCCAAATTTTTAGTGAATCCGTGAGTGAGGGTGGTCATAGCATGGTGGGCTTCATCAAGGAACAAAAGTTTGCAAAGTGAAAACTGTCAGAAGCACCTCCAGCCACCATGCAGTTCAAAGACAAAGGAGAACAACCCACAAAGTGGGTTCACTGAGCACTTCTGTACCACACTGTTTACTGTTACACATCTGTTTCATTAAGGACTACTTTATGAATTTTTATTTTACTATCATCTGTAGGCAAATGTACACAAAGAGCCCAGGAAACAGTAGCTGAGCTTGGCTGAAGAACCAGGAAGATTCCTAAGGGTAAAGAGACGGACGTCAGCCTGGAGCACGAAATCCTGCCAATCTGGGAGGGGCTCTGAATGCCAAGAGGTTTGGACTTTATTTTATTGGCAGTGGAGAGTCCTTAAGAGTTGGAAGCAATTATGTATCTATCACTTCTTAGAACTAAACAATCCCAAACCCTACCTTCTGTTTCACCTAAGAAGCAGCTCTAATATCTGCCCCGTTTATTTTTCCTTATCACCCTATTTCCGAACTTTCCATTGCAGTTAGTTCATTCTATTTAAAAAACAAAACAAATTCATATAATAACCTCTCCAGGGGAGTCTGGGGCAGTGGGAGGACCATTGCTGTGGGTATGGCAGCTCCCCTCTGATACAGACAGAGCACAGCCCCCACTGAGCCTTCCTGCCATGCCCTGCCCATGTCCCAACCTTTTTTGCTGTGACACATTTATGACAGAAATCTTGAAGCTCTGACTGGACTGTAAGTTTCAGGAGCAGTAAGTTCAATAGCCGTAGATTCTTTTGTATTTCCCAGTGCCATTCACAGCGCTGAGCTTATAGCAAGTGCACAGTGAATACTTAAAGTAGCAATTTACACTAATTGCATGCTGGGGTACAGGTGAATTTGGAAGGCAGCATGAAAAAACTCAAAAGACCTGGAGCTCCATAAAAAGAAAGCAAAAGTATAGAAAGCTAATACTAAAATAAACACTTTACTCAAAATTTGATCAAAAAATCCAAAAGAATTTTCCCCATTGCAGAGCCCAATTAAGCAATTTTTTGTTTTTATTACAATGCCATTTTTCTTAAGTAATCAAGGTTTCCAAAAAACAACTAGTAAACCAGAACCAAATTATCAAACTTGGACAAATCAGAAAGCAATCCAGCAGAGTGAAAAGCAAGGAATCTGGCATATGGCAGACATAGCCACAAAGCCCAGTTCTACCACAAATTAGCTGTGTGGCCTCAGGAAAATTACTTAACTTCTCTGGACCTAAATTCTCTCAATGATTAGACAGGAAAAAAAACTCACATAGTTCATTGCATTATGAAAACTAAGTTTTAGAGAGAGGGCATAAAAATCCTGGCTCAGAAGAATGACAACATTAGTTTTTGGTGTGCTTCTATTAGCCAGATATGGTTGTAGGCACTGCCAATAGATTAGAGAATAAAAAAAGTCAAATACATGTGCTCATGGACCAGAGGTTACTATCGTTAGCCCTTGTGAGAATAGAATGAAAGCTCCCGTCTCTTTCCCCATGAAAATACACATAATTTCCAGATACAAATTGTGCCTACAGTTGTAAGGGGGTCAAGGATCTCAGGAAATCCTTCGGTTCCCTGTTGTCATCTTACATTAAGAACTCTGCCCCTAGATCAGTCAGTGTTTCCTAAATAAGTTTAGTAAGAACAACTCAGGATGCATGTTAGATTCAGGGCCCCATTTCTGATTTACCGGAAAAGATTACCCTAGTGTGGGAAGTAGGAATATGGATGCTATCAAGTGCCCCAGGAGAATCTTATCATCTAAGGAAACACTGCCTAAGAGCTCGGACTCTGGCACACCTGGTTTTCCTAAGCTTACCCATCCTACTATCTAACTATAAATCAAATTCTTCTAGATCCTGGCATATAGTAGGTACTCAGTGTACTTGTAAGTGATGGGAAATGAATGCTATACCCACGATATACTTCCCTAGATGACTGGCACAAAATATCAATCCTATTTATCCAGGCAAAATTATCTACTAAATGACCACAATGTAAAAAAGTTTAGAAAGCAGAAAGAAATGCTTAGAAAAAAAGCTTAGAAAGCAGAAAAAAATGTAAGGCAGGACTAAGGCATCACAAAGCACTGATACATACCTGGTGCTACTCTCAGAGATGGAAAGAGACCAAAAGGGTAATGACTTGACTGAGGCTAGGATTTGGATGCTCCATCTCCAACAACATCCCCTTCCCTATCCCTATACTCATTTCTTGGTTACTAGTTTCACCTTCTCTTCCACCAAAAACATCACTGGTCATCAAGCAGGCAATAGACAAATTTCAAACAAAATCAAGCACAAAGTACACCTATGGAAGCCTGGTTAATAACATCACATTTTTTCCTCCATGTACTGCACAGCCATATTCTCCAAAAACAAAAACAAAACCTTCAACTGAAATGTTCACATGTTACAACCTCAGACAACAAGTATTTGGGCAACCATTTGCCTAAGAGTTCCGTAGTAATCCTAAATTCAAATATTCTATTCTATGGTCCCAGAGACCAGTGGGAAGCTCTGGAAAATCCCAATATCACATCTCCAAGATAGTCTTTTGCACTTGAAAACAATCCCACTATCAGGCCCCATAACCAATATGTGGCTGAGTAAAATGTGGTCTTTGCAAGTGAACCAAGCACTGCACCCATTGCATAAGTGGACATCTGTTGCAAGACTCTGTTCTAAATCAGAATCACACAGGGCAGCAAAATATAAGCCTCACCCCTGCCATCCCCAAAACTTAACCATACAAGAAATGATGAACTGGCCTTTTCTCAGGTTTCACGAGATGGAGTACATAACAAACCTTGGCAGGCAAGACCAATTCCTTTCAGGGATAGGTAAGTTTTTCCCATTCTAGCTAAACTCGCCTTCTGTGACCTCTCAAAATTAGTCTTGTCTCTTCTTTCTTACCTAATTTTCCCCCCAAATAAGCTCTTCCTGGCCTGTTTTCCTTATCTAATTGTTTTTCTATAACAACAGCAAAGTCAAAAAAACAGAACTTGATGACAAATTCTTATTACAAGTTACTATTTAGAAGCCTTCTTCTATATGCCAAAACAAGTGGCATTTCTGAACTATATCCGTGCTTGATGCCTATACTTAACATCTGCCATAGTTATACTGCCCAATCTTGTAGCAGTGTAGCTCAAGAAACTCACCTCTGGAAAACTGTGTCTTTCTAATCCCGTCTAACTACCTGTATAGCCCCATTAATCTAACTCTCTTATCCTTGTGAGGTCCTCAGTAGCAGAAGATGATAAGCACAGGGGAAAAAATACAAATAAAGGAGAACACATGTGAGACACCGCCAATCTGGAAAACCGTTCAGCAGTTTCTAATAAAGGTAAAACACACTCACTATATGACTTGAAAAATCACACTTCTATTTACACAAGAGAAATAAACTTAGGTTCCCACAACAACCTGTAAGCAACTGCTTTTTAGTGGTTTACTCATAATTACCAATTACTGGAAACAAACTAAATGTACTTCAATAGGTGAATGAACTGCTGTTTAGATATTCCATGGAATATTAGTGAGCAATCAAAAGAACTGAACTACTGAATCATGCAACAGCATGGAAGAATTTCAATGCATTACACTCAGTGAAAGAAACAAGACTCGACTGGCAACATAGTGTATAATACCATTTATATGAAATCTAGAAAAGGTAAAAGTCTAGGCAGCTATTTGTCTAGGAGTTCTGTAGTAATCCCAACTTCAAATATTCCATTCTGTGGTCCCAGGGACAGAATTCAGAGCAGTAGTTATCAGGGGCTCTGGGTGGAGGGAAGGACTGACCACAAAGGGACATAAGAAAACTTTACAAGGTGTACGAATTGCTCTGTTTCTTGATGGTGGTAGTGGTTACAAGAAACCATTTTTTGTTATATAACTTCAGCAACAGGACTTATGTCAGCAGGAGAAAATATCTTTCATTTCATACTTGACTTTTCATAGCCCAAATATAAAGGAGGTCATTTTCCCCCAAAATATTTAGAGCATCTCTTTTCAGTAAAGACTTCTCTTAATTCATTTACCAAAACTTACAGAACTACAAAAGCTGATTTTACTGTATGTAATTGCATCCAAACAACCCAAAGTTTAAAACCAATTTAAATACCAATAGAAAACCCTGAAAGAGTGAGAAATGAAGAAAAAGGGGGACTAGAATTGCAATGGGGACTAGAGTTTCAAAATTAATAGTGAAAACGTTTGAATGGTACTTCACCTTGAAAAGAGAAACAGGGACGTTTATCTGATGTTTAACCAAATTTAGCTTATAACTGAAAATATGTGTTAATTCTTAGAACAAAAAAAGAAACCATTTTTTTTGTTATATAACTTTAGCAACAGGACTTATGTCCTCAGGACAAAATATCTTTCATTTCATACTTGACTTTTCATAGCCCAAATATAAAGGAAACATTTTCCCCAAAATATTTAGAGCATCTCTTTTCACTAAAGACTTCTCTTAATCCCAAAAAAGTCTTACTATTTCTCTTTAATGCCTATCAAGTCAATATCCTAGTCAATTTTCTCTTCTTTAATGGTTATCTGGCCTTGCTCAGTCAGATCTTAATTGGGCCACGGCATATTATTCCAATAGTTTCCCAATGTCACTTTCATGGAGTCCATGAACTATTTTCTCTTTTGCAAGATCTGGAATTTCTTTGTAATCAAGTTACTTTGCATACATATATGGATGGGTGATGATCAGACAATCAGAAAGAGACCAGCCTACAAAATAGCTGGTGTTAAGTGGCAAGTAAATTTGTGGTAGAGAAAAATTATGTAAGTGATGAGTCTTTAGTGAACATACTCATAACTTTTACTTCCCTCTGTTGCCTCATAACTGTACAGAGTCAGATAATGAATACATCAAATAGTACATTTTAAGCTGAGGATACCTTGTATTTTATCAATTACACGTTGTTGGTGTTCTTCCAACTTGATAACCTACATTACCTCATTGAGCCAGCCTGTAATATCATGGGGCTATAAAAATGCTATAAAAATGGCTTAGATGCTTTCCTAAGTATGGCAGGAAGACAAGGTGAAACAGACAGCATCATCACCATCATCTTGTCTAATATCTTATTCAGTTGTTAACTGAGCACCTACCACAAACCAGGTCTTAAGAGCGTCCCCTGTACTAATTGAATCTTCTCAACATGACTATGAGGTCATAACCATTAATATTCTCATTTGATAGACAGACAAAGGAGTCTCAGAGCTGTTCAGTGAATTACTGAGGCACCCAGCAGGTCCTGGGTGGAGCTGGGGTTCAACCTAGCCTGGTTGCCAATCTTGCACATTTAAAGATGACACAGTGACTGTTATGATCCCCAAGGGGAGAGTCATGCACTGTGGAGGCAGTGAAAAACCAGCAGCAGGGCTGAGCCCATTCTGTACCCCAGGTCTCAAGGGCAGCTGTAGCTCCAAGAGCCACACCCTATAGCCAGTTCACAAACATCTGTCAAATCACTTGAGGCTCAGGATTTACCAAATAGAACACAAACACCTTCTGCAGCAGCAAGGGCAGGGAGCGGGGAGGAGCAAAGGAATAAAACTTGCCAAGGGGCTCTTGCCAGCCCCAGCGCTCTGGGAAGGAGGCTGCTGGAGGCAGTGGGGTGGGCCACCGCTGCCACCTGACAGCTGCCATCCCGTCCTGCTCTTCACATGGGAGGTGAGCTGTACAAGTAGCTTCTTGCACCCACACTTTAGAAAAATCAGACTAAATATAGCCATGTTTGCTCTGATGAGCCAGCTCAGAGCAGGTGGTGCTGCCACATTTCACTTCAGAAAACTGGGGAGGAATCAGCTTGATTTACAAGAGAGCAGCTTTCTTCACTTGCTCTTGTGGTTTCAAAAGGACCATATGCAAGATCCAACTGGACTGCGGGGAGTGCTGCAGATTTGGCCAAGCAGATAATAGAGCCCTTAAGAAAAGGACTTTACCAGACATGAGTTAGGAGGCTCCCATTCACTTTCCTTCCTATAAAGGGCTAAACTGCCACATCCCTGGGATGTGGGGGAAATCCATTAGGAAGCATGCATTATGCAGCACTACTCAGTTTCATGCCCTTTGCCCGATTCCCACACAACAAAATCCTACTCAAAATCTCACTCAATGCTACTCCTTTCGTTAGGCTATCCCCATCCAGCTCATAACTAAATGCTCCATTTGTTCTCAGACCTCCCACGTTATGGTGCTTGTACTTTTATTTAGCACTTGTATCAGTCAGCCTAATCTGCTTCTCTGTCTCCCTCCCCCAGGTGGAGGCTGCAGGGGAGGGCTTGGGCTGGCAGGGGGCTGAGTGGGCTAAGCTCCCTTCATTAGACTCCCCACCACATCTCATAGAGTTCCTTGCACATGGGTGCTGCTCAACTGTTTACCAACAGAAATGCACAACCTGCTTGAATGCCAGTGAATGAGCATTTGCAATATCCCCTCTAATTAATTAAATGCACAACAGCTGACACTCACCAGCGTTCAAACATGGGCTTCAGATCCCCAGCTCCCCCCACCCTTATAACATGTCACCCCATCATCCAGTGCAACTCAGCATTACAGAACACAGCTACACCAGCAAAGATTTCCCTGTTCCACTTCTCAGCACCAGCCCTTGTTTCATCAGGCATGAGAGAACAGTCAGGCAGATGAGAAAGAAAGGGTGAGATAAAAGGAATTAGGAAGGGCTGGGCTAGGCAATACATCTATACAATTAGACTGAAGCCCTGTCTGAACTAGCTAAGAGGGCTACATAAGAGATGGGGGTGGCAGGAACCACTGCCACAGCAAGTTTCAAACTAGCTTTGAAACCTGGAGGACCCAATTCTTGTTCACACAGTCACTGGACAGGAATTTTCAATGGTGAACTTCTAGCCGCCATTCTCCTTCCTAAAACAAAGTGATCAACAGAAACTGCTGGTGCAGGAAAGTCAGATTTGGTGGTCTAAAGAACATAATAAAAATAAGAAAAAAAGACCCTTGGGAATAAGTGAATGGGAGAGAATGAGGTAGTAATTAGTTTAACCATCACACCATGATGCTGCTGCAGGGATAAGTACCTATGAGGGAAACGTGTCCATGTCTCACTGCTTTCATAACATCTGCTCTGTAGAGGAACACAGTTGGAAGTTCTCATTAAGTGTGTATGAGAGTTACTCTGGAAATCAAAAGCAGTCATAAACCCACCCATTCCTTCATTTGTCTCTATTCATTCATTCAAGCTTCATGGATGAGACATGAGACATAGTCCTTGCCCTTAGAAAATGCCACCAGTAGAAGAGGTACATTCAAATGATGTTCTCAGCAGGAAAAGGTAGATAGGAAAGCACAGGTGAACTAGCACCAAGAAAGTCACACAGGGGCAGGAGGGAGCTTCTTGTGTCCTATAAGGGAAATCCATCAGAATTACACTTCTGGTCTCCCTCTTCACCCTCTGAGTCCTCCTCAGGAGAGGAGAAGTCAACTGTCTGATGAGCAAGTCTGTGAAAAGGCACAAAGCATAGGTTCCCCATCTCTTCCTTTGGGTCCCACCTGCCTGCTGCAGGAGCCCATGTTCTCTCTGCTCTCCAGCCTGTCAGTGATATAGAGCAGGGGTCCCCAAACCCTGGATTGTAAACTGGTATCAGTCTGTGACCTATTAGGAACCAGGCCACACAACAGAAGGTGAGCAGTGGGCAAGCATGCATTGCCACTGAGCTCTACCTCCTGTCAGATCAGCGGAGGCATTAGCTTCTCATAGAAGTGCAAACCCGACTGTGAACTGCACATGTGAGGGATCTAGGTTGCCCACTCCTGCCTGATGATCTGAGGTGGAACAGTTTCATCCCAAAACCATCCCCATACCCCTCCATGGAAAAACTGTCTTCCACGAATCTGATCCCTAGTGCCAAAAAGGTTGAGGATCACTAGTATAGAGGGAGGCACCCCTATGATGAGTAAGTTTGCTGCTGGGTACAATATCAGCAAGCCTACTTACCCTCCAACCCCAAATCAGAAAAAATAACCCACTGTAGCCTTGTGATAAAATTGATGTTTTTTATCTCCTATGTGACTCCTTTTACTCTGTGATGCAGTTCTGAATTCAAGTTGGGTAAGGGTCATCATTTATGAGGCTGCCAAAGCCCAGTGTTTACCATGACTGCTTCTATTTGTCACAAATGTTTGACGCTATCTCATCTTCCATTTTCCCAGTCACTGGTATTATTACTTAGCCTTAAAATATTAATGGTGATGGGTAGTTTCTTCCCTCTCCTACGGGAGGAAAACATAGAACCTGAGCACTGAATGACTTATCAGAAGATTTTGGTAAGCCAATTTGTTCATTTTTGATGGAAAATTCAGATCCCTTAATATAGATGTTATTAAGAGCACATGGCCTTCCTTTAAACATGCCTTTCTTGGGGAGAGAGGTGAGTGTTGAATATTGGAAGTCATTTTTCTGCCATGTGAGAGGTGCTATTCTGTCAGACATGGAATAGAAATTACTTTGTACAATGTCCATTCTCCATACGTTTTTCATAAATCTCTGAGGATAAAGCAAGAAAACGAATTGGGGATGAGGAGTAAAAAACCCTTCTCTAGCTCTGGGGACGCATGCATTTATATGTTATTCATGAAACAATGACTGTGGGCCTCCGAAGTGCCAGGCATCATCCCTGGAATACGGAGATGAATATGACACTGTCCCTAATGAATCCACTTTTTTCTTCTCCCTGAATAATATTGCAACCCATTTCTGTTAGTAAACATCAGCAGGCACAAACATCTACACAGTCTGTCCATAGAGAATGGATTGGTTTGGGGTCCCTGGTACCTGTTTCCTAGAGGTCCTAGTTCCTACTCCTGATCATTTGCTTCACAAGACACTGGTTTTTTAAAAAAAGACAATGGATGCCAATATAATCCTAAACCAAATACAGACCATAAGGTTGTACTCTGTTTTGTGGCTGGAATGCACACCCGTAAGCTGCCCATAAATGCAAAACATGGGTCACAATCAGGCTTGTAGACAAAAGTAGGATGATGCAATTAAATTGAGAAGAAAACATAACCCAAAGTAGCCACAGAACAATAAACTAAAAGCACCTCTTTTTCATCTTAAACACACAGCTGCAGGTTCAGTAAAATGAATGAGTGAACTACTTGCTATTAACACTTTTACAAGTTCAAGTTTACTTAAAAATGTTACACATAGTAAAAACCTTCTAATTTGTTACTAATTAGAAAAACTGGCTGGCATGAATAAGTGAAAATTCAGAATATAAAACACATGCCAAATAGTATGCCTTTTCTCAAGAGGGATGACAGTATAAGTAACATTTACTTAGGATCCAGGTTCCAGACATCCTTCTAGAAGCCCTCTTCTTTATTTAATCCTCACAATGTTCCCAGCAAGTAACCAGTAGTGAGCCCTTTTTTTTTTTCCAGATATGAAAACTACAGCTTAGTTGTTAAGTAATCCGTACTGTATTTTCTATTTCAGTTCCTCTAGCAAAACTCCTTATTCTCTGAAGCAGCATTTCTCAGTGAGTTGAGTAAACTGGTCATTACTTGCCATGGCTTGGCAAATTGATACAGGATGGCAGTGCACTGCAGGACATTTATTATCTCTGGCCACAGGCACAAAATACCAATAGCAGCCCCCAGCAGCAGTTCCTACATATCCCAAATGTGCCCAGGGACAATGTTACTCAGCAGTAGATGTAAACTACTGCTCTAGAAGATTTTTGGGCATCAAGATAAAAGACTATAGAGATGAACACTTCCTTTAAATGTCTCCTGTCTTCAAATCTGTCAGACATCTCTTATTGTATGGCATTTAGGCTTCTAAGAAAGCCCCATTTACCCTTATAGAACCAGTTACAAAAGCTCCATGAGTATATTTGCCATGTAATTCATGAGTATTGAGTACCTATTATGGGCCAAGTACTGTGCTATGAACTGGGAATATAAAGTCCAAGTCAAACCCTCAAGGGGCTTAGAGTCTAGTAAGAGACAGGTTAAGTATGTTAAATGTTAAGATAAATGTGAGCAGGAGGCACCTCCCATAGACTGGAAAGACTGCTGAGAAGGCAGAAGGAAAAGGAGGACTAGGACAGGTTCCCAGAGGAAATGACATTTTCTCTGAGACTTGAAAGACCAAGCAGGAGTAACTAGAAAGGGACTGATCCAGGCTGACATCTTTGCAAAGACCAAAGATAGGAATCATATTTGCAGTTAAGGATTAAAATTCATTATTTGAGACCTCATTGTGAATCAAAGTCAGAATCACCTGTTTACTAGACAGATACTTTAACCAAATAAGTCACTAGAAATTAAATTCTCCATAGTCCACATGTACTCCCTTCCTAAGTTCTTGTTTTTGTAAAGTCTGGCTTCACTGGTGTAATCACCCATCAGGCAAGAAATAGGACAAATTTATAGTTCTTACAGTGAACAAGAAATTGTTTTCAAGAACAGTGTGGACTAGCAACAAGGGGGAGTGTCCCTCTCTTGGGGACACAGGAGTGGTGAAGAGGAGAGATCATAATCAGTGTCACCTGATGGGTGACATAGAAGGGATACTTCAGGAGCAGGTCAACATATCCTTGGTCTCAGGCTCAAGATGAACTTTATCTCGGCTTTTGTTTTGTTTTTTTGGCATCTGATTTGAAGTCTTGACTCACTATCAATGGTAACGATGCAAAAAAAAAAAAAAAAAAAAAAAGGCCAGATTGTCACCCTTCTGGTACATTTGCACAGAAAAGAAAACCTAGAAAAATCTTGGTTGTAAGAGAGAGGACTTCATTTTTACTAATAAAGTTAGGAAAGCTGGAAGTGGCTGGCTGTGGATATCTGAACCTGAGATAACACAAAGGCAAATAGTTTTTAGAGTTTATGGGTGCTGAGTGTAGGAGCTGGGTTACTACTTCGGGTTGTTAAGACAGTCAATAAAAGGGGAGCAAGAGTCAGATTAGTTCAGTTTGTTTCTCCTGGGGCAGGGAGGAGAGGGAGGAGCAAACCAGCCCTTATGGTTTCTTCTAGTCTCGGTCTCTAGCCTACATGGAACAGGCTCATTTCCCCTTGGCAAGGTGCCTGAAGCAGCTAGCAGGCATGCCCTCCTTTCCCTACCTCAGTTCCTCTCTGACCTGACCGCACTCAGGAACCATAATTCTGTAGGTGAATGTAGGCTCCCATTTCGTCCCACAATCATTTCATCATTCAGGCACAGCTTGACCTCTAATGTGACATCACAAAGGCTTCTGGTCCACAATTTTTTTTTCCTTCTTCAGAAACTACCCCAAACAAGGAAGCTTGTGTTCCAAGGTAAGAGAATCTGAAACGAAAAACTCAGGACCCCTCACGAGCAGCCCGATGCTGCTTTCAACCAGGAAGTTCAAGGGAGGCAGGGCTGTAAGGTCAAAACTGCAAAGCCGAAGCTCAAGACTGTAAGCAGAAAGTGGTCTTCAGAGAAAAGGATTCACCCAAATCGAAGAGGTTGTCGCACTTCTTTTCCCTGGCTGATTACATTTCCTGCCGGTAAACTTTGCTAAGCCCGGGGCGCTGGCTGTAACAGCAGAGACAGGTGTAGGGATATCTCCACCCTCTGGGTATATCTGCGGCCGCCGCTGCTGGGGGCACAGGACGAAGGGCCCTCGACCCATTCCCAGTCCGAGCTTCCGGAGGACGCACCTGGCCCGGGGACGTCTCCCACGTGAGGGGGGCCAGCCAAGCATCCCCAGCCCCGGGGCCATGCAGTCTGCTCCGGCAGGAGGGGACAGTGAAAAAAGGGCGTCTTGGGGCCAGAACCTCGTGCCGGATCCCCCGGGTTTCCCCCCATTTCCAGGATATCGTTTCGCATCAGGGACACTCTTCTGCACACCTTCTACCTCAAAGTCTTGCGCACCTACCCTTCACGTCTCTCCAAAGAACTGAATTAAAGCGCCTACTGGCCTTGGCGGCGCAGGTGAGTGCCAAAAGGTGGAGGAGGAAGGGGCCCGCTCTCCGCCACCCGCTTTCCTCGCCTCCCCCACGGTCGCCAAGCTTCCTCGGGGAGGTATGGCTTGGGGTGCGCGGGTTAAGAGGGAGCTTAAAAATGCCCCAAGCGTCCCTTACCTTCCACAGCCATTCTCTCAGAGCTTTCCTAACACATGCATAATTTTCTTGGCGAGGTACTCCTCCTGCCCCGCACGCCCCCCCTCCTCTCGCTTTCGCCTAAATATTCTGCGCTCATCAGCTCCAGGACCAACCTGCCGCGGTCACGCAAAGCGAGGCAGCCGGCTCCCGGCTCGGCGCGCGCAGGGCGGCCTGGGAAGTGTAGTTCCCTCCCTTCGTTCGGACTCGGGAGAGCACCTCGAGTCCTCCGCGGGGCGCCGTCTGGTCCCCACAATCCGACGGCACCTCCAACTTCAGCTGGCCAGGCCGAGGAAGTTGTGAGGGGACCCGGGGTGCCGGGGAGGGTGTGGGTCCAGGGAAGCGGTGCGGACTACATCTCCCAGGAGGCCGTGCGCTGAGATCGGTTCGGTGCTACGAGTAGGGACCCGTGATTGAGCTCTTCCCAGTCCATTGCAAGGGGTTTGACCCCTAGCAGGTGTGGTGAGGTGGACAGGTGGCGCTCGGCTGTGTGATGAGCTTCCCCGGGCTTGTCCGATGGCCTCGGCAGCCGGCACCGCCCCCCGGCCTCCTGAACTACCCATTTAGTGGGGAAAGCAAATCCACCGGCCGCTTATGGTTCTCCACCTGGGCCAGAGAGCGCTGCCCAGGATGAGGCTGAAATTTGTTCCTTCGCACTCTGGATGTATGGGCTTTGTGGGGAAATTCCGCCGCTGATACAGCAGTCTTCTGATCCTACAGGGTGGTTCTGGTGGCTAAATACTTGGCATGGGGTGTAGGGGAGGAAAAGTGGCTTGAAAATCCCCAATACACAACATCCCCAAGGGGTTGTTAGGAACAAAGTCTGGGAACCAGGACTGGCCCGGAGGAGGGCAGATGAAAGCCTGCCTGGCTTCCTGGGTAGGAGGCTTTCAGTTTGCCTAGCCTTGGAGCCTGTTAATAGCTGGGATAGGGCCTAATAATTAACAGTGCCTAAGAATTAGTGTTCCTTCAACTTCTGAACCTACGTCCTAACTGTAGGTGCTGGGGATGCTATAAGCAGACAGGATAAGGGGAATCACGTGGACAGCAATCCAAGTCGACGGCCGGTAAAAAATAAGTTTCTAAACATTTTTTCCTGCATGTAGAAATACGGATGCGGTTATGGCTGGAATGGGCAACGGAATAGCCTCGGGAATAAATCTGGCTCAAGACTGGATTAAGACTTTTAAAGACCTTGAGTTCAGAAATGCATTTGGTACCACATTCACCCGGTCACCCATATATAACGTTAATCTCTGTCAAATAAGGACGTACAAAAATCGGATTCTTCCCATGATGACTACTTAGACGTTTTTGTCTCTCTTGGTCATCAGCAAAAAAAAAAAAAAAAAAAAAAAATTAAAACAATTTTGTTTCTAAGTGTATGCAGGCATACCTGTTGTTCTGGTCACTAATTACATGTTTCGTCCTCCTATTGGGTAATATAATAATACGTGTATAGGTACTTTAAAAAAAAATTCTGAGTCCATGGAGCTGTGTGCAAATCAAACCTAAGCCTATTTTTTAGGTACAGTAGAGAGAGACCCATTCAGTGAGACATAATTTCTATGGGAAACCTAATATGCAGCTAAGCATTCTAAAATCTGGAAAGAACTGACATCCAGGTGTTTCCCTATTTTATGTATATAAAATCACCAAAGTGTTAAGTATTTTTCTTAGATTGAATAAATGTGAAAGAAAGCCATAGGACAGGTAGTATCAATGGCTCTCAACCTTGGCTGTGTGTCAGCCTTTTACAAATAGGTATTCCTAAGCTTTACCTTAGTCTCACAGAATTAGGGCTTTTAGGGGTTTGGGTAGAGGTACTTAAGGTGTTAAAAACCCACAGGAGATTCCGGTCTTCATTGAGGGTGAAAACTATTAGTCTGTTTCCAACCTTTTAAATGTCTGGGTGATATTAAAATATAGAAGTCACTGAAATCTGTTGTTAATTTTAAAACTTCGTCTTAAATCAAGTCTTTAATATATTTCCCAATGGTGTGCATTCTAAATGTTTTATTTTTAGTATAAATAAGATATGAAGGAGACGTTAGTTTCAACCATATGAAATAGCCAACGTTTGACCATTTTAAAAACCTTCAAATAATGTAATTTCATGTGGTTCAGCCTAATAAGGGATAAGCAATAGTTGTGCAGAGGTTTTCAATTCTGGTTGAATATTAGAATCGCCTGGAAAGTGCTAAGGAAAAACAATTACAGTTCTCACTAGAATGTCCAAATAAAAAGACACAAAATACCAACTCTTGGCGAGATTTTGAAGCAGTAAAGACACATATGTTGCTTGTGGTGTGCAAATTCACACAACCACTTTGGAAAACAATCTGAAATATTGAGCTGAATATATGCTTACCCTGTGACCCAGCAGTTCTACTCCTAGGCGTATACCAAACAAATATGAATACACATGTTCTTCAAAAGGCATGTGCAAGAATGTTTGTGGCTGCGTTATTTTAATGTTTCCCAAATGGAAAACAACTCAAATATTTATCAACAACAGATTGGAGAGATGAACTGTGGTATAACCAGATAATTCTATATAGCAGGGGTCAACAAACTAAAACCAATGAGTCAAATATGGCTCACCATTTACTTTTTATGTCTCATCAAGTATGATTTTTACATTTTTAAATGGTTGGGAAAAAACACAAAAAAGTATAATTTGCAAAGAATGGAAATTATACAGATGTACTTACATAATATCCTCAATTTTGCCTCTTGGCCTACAAAGCCTCAAATGTTTCCTACCTTACCCTTTGCAGAAGAAAAAAGCTTGTCAAACCCTTCTATAAAGTAATGAGAATGAAGGAATTACAATTGTATACTGCAACATGATGAGCCACGTGTATTAATCTACTGGTGTTTACAGATTGTCCCAATATTTAGTGGTTTACAACAATACCCATGTATTACTTCAGTTTTTATGGACCAGTGATTTGGGCACAGCTTAGCTTCTGCTTTAGTATCTTTCACAGACTACAGTCATGTATTGTTTAAATGACTTATTTTTGGTCTTTTTTTTTTAAATCAGCAGCCAAGTATAGTTCCTAACAGATACTATACACCAAATTTTAGTAAGGGGCAAAGTCCAGACCTCACTCCATACCTCTCATAAGCCAAATTCTGTGTTCATTGTGTTGCTAGTATTTGTTTCTTATAGTACATAAGCCCTTCAAGTGCCGTAACTGAATCTTACACTTCATATCTTCCAGATTCTTGGTCATAATTATGGTTACATAGTAAGTACTCAATAAATAATTTATTGTTACCATTGTCATTATTTTTATCATTGTTATAAGTAGCATTTGTTGAGAAATTACAAGCGGCAAGCTCTGTCTAAGCACCTGGACATACATCATCTTCTTAAATCACTATAATATTGTCATATTATTTTCCAGATGAGGAAATTGAGGCTTAGTGAATTTAAGTAATTTGCCCTATGTCTCCAAAACATGAATTGTAGCAAGGGGATTGAGGTCTACCTAAGTGCAGAACTTGGTGGTGTTACTCCCATCTAGATTTCAATACTGATTACATGATCACAAATCTGGATTCATAAGCACTTGGCCAATTAGGAATTGTCATTACTAATAAAATGAGGGGTTTTAAATATTTTAATATCAGAAATTATGATATTTAAAATGATTCAAAAATTTCTGAATACATCAGAGAGCACAGAAAGGGAGGGAAGGACCATTACCTTATAGTGAATTAAATCATAAAAAAGAAATATTGAGATGAGACAACAGATTTCCCTGGATTCTCAGGTTTAAAATAGTGCATATAAGGACTTTACTGTATTTACTGTTCTAACTGGGTTGGTATATTCACAAGCCTCTATAGAAAACATTCATAAATCTCAAAAAGTAAATAGATTATGTTTCTATTCTGTTCAGGGAGATCTAAACCTAACCAAAAGGATTCCAACCCTAAATACTAAAATTTTTGACATGATGGAACTGAGAGGAAAAAAATAATTTTTGTAATTAAGATAAAAAATAATAATTCTAATTCTTGAGTCATAAGAAAAAGTACCAACTATTCAAGTTACATCAGGCTTCTGTTGGAGGAAGTAAGCATGTTTCAGGGAACATAATTTATACGAAAGTCTAGTTATTTTTGCTTACATCACATTGTGTACAATTAAATCACATTGTGTGTTATCTATATGTTGATTAGTTGGTGAAATTCTATAGCACTGTTCTTCGAAAGTATTCTTTTAAAATCAGACTTAAATTTTGTGTCCAAAATGTGAGCAGAATCTATCTACCTTTGTATTAACTGGTTATCTGAATATTTGGCATCAGTACTCAAGCCTCATAGACATACAGAACTAGATTGTAATCCTGACTCTCATTTACTCGATGTTGGTTGTTAGCAAAGATCTTTGGTATTTCTGTGCGCTGGTTTTCCCACATGTCATGGAATACTAATTAATTGTATACATTACCTAACTGACAGTTTGGTGCTCAACAGTGACTGAGAGAGTATATGCAGTGCTGTGTGCTGTCCTAACACATAATGGACACCCAATAAGTGTTTGCTCTTTTCATCATCCATGGAAGCCTGAGAGGCCATTCCCAAAGAACTTGGATATAATTCAGTTAAGCAGTAACAGGGACCTCAGGTTACTTGCTAGGTGTGTAGTTAAGTCTGCCCAGTCTGACTTGTAGTTAAGTCACAGAATGAACTTAACTTGATCAATGCAGATCCTCTTCTGACAGGCAGGAAAACGTGGGTGTGCCATGGAAGAACAGTGTCCAGGACACTTGCCCCTTTTGGATAGGTCTTCTTGATAAAAAAAAAAAAAAAAAGAGTGTGGGATTATTGTGGGCTGTAGTGGCTGACTGTCTACAAGTTTCTGTGTTCTGGATTTCCTACCCTGAAGTATTAGGTTGGTGCAAAAATAATTGTTTTTTGTTTGTTTGTTTTTGAGATGGAGTCTCCTTTTGTCACCAGGCTGGCCTGCAGTGGTGTGATCTCGGCTCACTGCATCCCCCAACTCCCTGGTTCCAGCGATTCTCTTACCTCAGCCTCCCTAGTAGCTGAGACTACAGCTACGTACCACTATGCCCATTTAACTTTTGTATTTTTAGAAGAGACAGGGTTTCACCATGTTGGCCAGGATGGTCTTGATCTCTTGACTTCATGATCCGCCTGTCTCGGCCTCCCACAGTGCTGGGATTACAGGCAAGAGCCAATGCAACTGGACAACATTAAAAAAAAAAAATGGCAAAAACCGCAATTACTTTTGCACCAATCTAAGACATTTGCAGCAGCTCTTTTGAGCAGAGTTGCTTCCATTTCCCTAGGCAGGGAAAATTGTAAACTGTGTGTAAAAGCATATGAGTGGTCATCTGGAATTACTTGTCACCTGTACACATCAGCACAAGAGAACACTAGAAGAGATGCAACTTATTTTCACAATTAAACTATTCTATGCCAGGTTGTTAAAAGCTTGAGGTGTGATGGGCTCCCTTTTTATGACTACTTCCAAAATGACCAGAAATCTTCACTAGGCAGAAATGCTAAAGCTGATGAGTTACTGTAGTTATTTCACTAGTCCTTTCCCTACCCTTCTGTTCCTCTGTTAATAATTACCTAATATACTTTATACTTTTAATCATCATGTAGGGTAAAATGAGCCTTCACATACATTATTGCATTTTATCTTTACAATGACTGTGAGTATTTGCTTCATTTTATAGGCATGAAACAAAGGCTGGGCAAGGATAGATAATTATCCCCAAGTTATACAACCAGACAGAGCCTGATTTCAACACTTGAGACTTCTGCACTCAATACTTTCTTCATGCTATCTCAATGCACTTTCTTTTCAGGTGTAAAAGTGCAACTTACCCTACTGGCTTCTGAAAATATATTGAAATGAACTCTGATATGAATAATCTCATTTGATATCAGGCATATTTCAACAAAATCTGCCTTAATTGTGCAAAATAACTAAGAGTGAAACTTTTCTTCAATGAGCTTAAAGTACGGTGATCTTAATGGAAGATTTTAGCTGGAATATATTCATCTTCAGTATTCTTTAAGTCTAAGCTATGGTTTTCTCTCACTAAGACCATTTCAATAGTTTACTGATTAGTCTATCTGCTGTACAATTCTTCCCCAGTGCAGCCCTTTCTCCAGCAGCAAACAGAATGGTATGACTCAAATCTACTCACCATACTCCAATTTAATTGCATCCTTGCTCTTTGGTAAAAGTCATTTGATTGTAACCTTACTCTTCGAAAAAAGCCTACAAGTCCTAGCAAAGTTTTTCTTAGGCTGCCATTCTGGGTTAGTTTTCTCCAGAGCACTCATATCAGTTTATAGGAATATACTTATTATTTTCATTTAAATTGTGTCAGTACCCCACTTCATTCCACTCAGATCTCATGAGGACTCACTATCATGAGAATAGGATGGGGGAAACTGCCCCCATGATTCAATGATCTCTCACCAGGTCTCTCCTACGATATGTGGGGATTATGAGAACTACAATTCAAGATGATATTTGGGTGGGGACACAGCCAAACTATATCACAAGACATTTGAAAATATACTCTACCTATTAAGAAGCCATGGCAGGAATGTGAACACAACGAAGAATGAAGAATGGCTAGTTATTCAAGCTCTGCAATGACTGTATATTAATTTCCTGTGGCTGCCGTAACATAGTACCACAATCTGGGTGGTTTCAAACAACAGAAATTTACCTTATTATGGTTCTGGTGGCTAGAACTCTGGAATCAAGGTGTTGGCAGGACCATACTTCTTTGGAGGTTCTTTGCCTCGTTAGCTTCAGCTGTTGCTGGCATTCCTTGGTGGCTTTTGGCTTGCAGCTGTGTCACTCCAATCTCTGGTCTTCTTCTCTGTCTCTGAAATTGTCTTCCTTATAAGGAAATTAGTCATTGAATTTAGGACAATTTCTAATCCAATATGACTTCATGTCAATTTGATTATATCTACAGAGGCTCTAGGCCCAAATATGGTCACATTCACAGGTGCTGAAAGTTGATAGTTAAATGTTTCTGCTTGAGGGACACAATTTAACCCACAACAGACCAGAATCCTTTGCCATCTTTTATAAACTAGAGCAGTTGTTCTCAAAGTCTGGGTCCTGAACCCAGAGATAACATAAGCACCACTGAGGAGCTGGCTGGAAATTAAAATTCTTGATTCCTACCTCCTGACTACCTTATCAGAAACTCTGGGAGTGAGGGCTTAGAATTGTGTGGTTTGACAAGTCCTCTTGAAGGTTTTATTTCATGTTAAAGTTTAAGAACCATTACCACAGAAGACAGTAGAACCAAGGCTTTGCAAAGATGTGAATTTAACCATTGTTCTTAAGGAGTGAGAAATAAGATTGTGTGTGTGTGTGTGTGTGTGTGTGTGTGTGTGTGTGTGTGTGTGTGTTGGTGTTTAGGGGTATTGTATTTGGAATGGGGCATTGAGTCAGCAGCAAAAAGGCAAAGGAAAGGAATTACAAGAGGACAGATGCTAGAAATAAAGTGGGTTTAACTAATTCATTGAATAATAAGAATAATCCAGGTCCCACTTGCCTTGTGGAGCAGTGAAGTTGCTAAAACATTGTTATCATACCCAAAAGTCATCGCAATGAATTTTTATATTTTATGGGAGTGAGGAAGACAGGAGAGGTCATCAAGGCTACTTCTTGAGTCTGGCATGAGCTACACTAGGTAGAATCAATGAGGAAACAAAGGTAAGGACCTTCGCACAGTGTTAGTCATTTGTGGAAATGATTATTACCAAGAACCTATTGCTGGCTTCGAAGTTCTGTCTACAATCAGTTCTGGAAGAGAATGACTCTGAGTCCTCATGGCTGTTTGTGTAGAGCTAATAGAGGAAAGATGCCACAGCTGAATACAGCATTCCAGACATGGGACATGGGAAGTAAATTCTCCCATGAAGTCATATCTGATGCACAACTACATTTAACAAAGGGGAATCAGAGCTTAGACAGGGTTAGGTTCTCAAATAAAAGTATAGAAGAAAAATAGGAATGGCTAAGTTTGCAGTTGAAAGTGTCTTGTGTTGAAATATCAGGCTTAGGTAGGGTTAGGTTCTCAAATAAAAGTGTAGAGGAAAAATGGGAATGGCTAAGTTTGCATTTAAAAGTGTCTTGTGTTGAAATATCGGGCAGTATGTATGCGTACAATCATGTAGACTGATGCGTAGCACATCAAAATTAGAGAGCATAAAGGAAAGACTACAAGAAAGTTTGTGCAACTATATGCATATTTTAAAAAATCTGTCCTTAAAATAACAAATTCCTAGATTGAATGGGGTGGGGATAGATAGTTCCAATTTTTTTTTTTTATTCTGGACTCTATTGTCTGAATATGCTATTTGGTTTTATGAAGATTAAATGAGAACACTAAAGTTTCATCTTAGAGTGCAGGTAAGTCTCTAAATAAATGGGCATTTTTTCAACAGATTTAACCTACCCATATGAATCAAATGCATATGAAGTTGTTATGATTTGCCAGAAATGTTGTCATGCTATGCTGGCTTTTTAATTTTACATGTACAGTTGACCTTCAATAACAAAAGAGTTAGGGGTAACAACTCCTATGCAAAGATCTATGTACAACAATTTACTTCCCCAAAGCTTCACTACTAGCAGCCCACCATTGACTGGAAGCCTTAGTGATAACATAAACAGTGGGTTAACAAATGTTTTATATGTTATATGTTTACATACTATATTCTTACAACACAGTAAGCTAGAGAAAAGAAAATGTTATTAAGGAAATCATAAGGAAGAGAAAATACATTTTCTATTTATTAAGCGAAAGTAGATCATGATAAAGGTCTTCCTCCTCATCATTTTCCTTTTGACTAGGCTGAGGAGGAAGAGGAGGGACTGGTCTTGCTGTCTTTGGGGTGGAAGAGGTAAAAGATAATCCATGTGTAAGTCGACCTGCACAGTTCAAGCCTGCATTATTCAAGAGTCAGCTTGTTCAAGAGAACAAGTTTCTAGCATATACAGTTTTCAAGAGTGGCAGACCACAGTTAAAACATAGAGCTGAATACACTGATACCAGGTATGGGCCCAAAGATGTCTCTCCTTGTGCTTCTTTTCTTAAAGGCTGAGGAAATAATAGGGATAAAACTTAGAGTACCTTTTCTTTTTAGTAGTCCATATGCTTTCTTGTTCTCCCTGTGGAAGAATAAAAAACCCACATGTTGTGGTGTTTTGCAACGAAAGAATGGAGTTGGGCTTTTGTGGTTAGAGATGAAAAGTCCATCAATTGTCAGAAAGTAAGAGTCTGGGGAATTCATGCAGTCAGAGCGAGGCAAAAGGCTCTGTGGGTGCTGATGACAGATTACTGTCCTCATAAACCTGAAGGCATGATCTGAAAATGCAAAGAAGTAGGAGAAAAATGGGACCTAGGAGATAATTTAGATCACAGCTGGGAGAGAAAGGACTCAGCACACCAAGATGCACCTTGTGAGATAAGGCAAGCATTAGCATGGTGCAGCCCTGGGTTTTACCTTTGACTTGCCTTTTCTAGTCTGTGCTAACTTTTAGTGAAAAATGTGGCATTTGAAAGGTATTTCTGTGAGGTGTATTTTTATTTAGGGGCCCTAAAAGCTGGAAATAGGAACTTTGTGGGGCTGAAGAAAATTATTGGCTAATTTTTGCCCCACAGTTTTAAATGCTAATGGAGTAGTATCTGTTAGGTAGTTTAGGTAATGTGGCAGTGTATTGGTTAAGGTCTTATCTGCCTTCCTTGTGGAGCCTTTCTATGGATGCTTAGGGGTCCTTTATTCTCTTCTGGGCTTGCCTCAAAAAGAAAATAGTAGTAACAAACACATAAAAAGCCTCCTGGAGGCTGTGGTTTCTCCTCATGGGTGCTGCCTTACATGTGCTGGATATATTATATCACTGATTCTATACAGTGATAGAGTACAAATACCCTAGACCTTGGAAACAGATCAGAGTTCAAAATCTGCCTCTTCACAAACCAGCTGGGTGAACTAAAGCGAAATGATTAACATCTCTGGCCTTGGTTTTCTCATCTATAAAATGGATAGTAACCCTCACCAGGTCTTTTTGAGGACAAGTTATCTATTTATCCAATTATCTCCAAACTTAGTGTCTGTGATAGTTCATTTGTTATTTCAACTTGACTAGATTAAGAAATGCCCAGGTAGTGGCTAAAGCGTTATTTATTATCAGGGCTTCAGTAGACACTGAGCCTATCTGTCATCTGCTGAAAGGGAAACCCAGGTGGTTTGGCATTTGATTAGAATGATTGGGTTGCCCCAGCTGTGTCTGTAAGGGTGTTTTCAGGAGGGATTGGTATGTGAGGCTGTGGGCTGAGTGGGGAAGATCTGGCCTTAGTGTGGGTGGGCACCAATCAATCAGTAGGTGCCTGGATAAAATAAAAAGGTATAGGAAGGGCTAATTCACTCTTCTTCTGGAGCTACCCTTAGCACTGCCCTCTCTTCCCCTCCTTCCCTTGAACATTAGAACTCCATGTTCTCTGGCTGTTGGACTGCAGGACTTATACCAGTGGACCCATGGGGTCTCCAGCTTTTGGCTTTGGAATAAGAATTACACTATCAGCTTCCCTGGCTCTGAGGCCTTCAGCCTTGGACTGAGCTGCACTACCAGCTTTCCTGGTTCTTCAGCTCACAGATGGCCTGTCATGACTTCTCACCCTCTATAATCAAGTAAGCCAGTAAGCCAATTCTAATAATTTTTTTCTCTTTCCATATATATATATATATATATATATATATATATATCTTTTAGTTATTTTTAAATGTACAAAAAATTATTGACTGTAGTCACTTCTGTGTGTGTATATATATACACACACATACATATATACATGAATATATATACACACACACACATACATACAGAGATAAAAAGAAATTTTTGTATATATATAAATTTATATATATATATATCCACCCTATTTTCTCTCTCTGGAGACCTCTGACTGAAACAGTGGCTTAAAATAAACATTTATCATCTCACACAATTTTTGTGGCTCAAGGAGTCTGAGAGCAGCTTAGCTGGATGGTTCTAGCTCAGTGTCTTTTATAAGGTGACAGTCAAGATGTCAGCTAGGGCCGAATTCATCTGAAGGCTTGACTGGGGCTGGAGGATCTGCTTCAAGGTGGCTCACTCACGCACTTGGAAAGTAAGTGCTGGTTGTTGGAAGGAGGGCTCAGTGCCCCCAAAACATGGACGTCTTCATGGAAGAGCTGAGTTGTCCTCACAGGGGGACAGTTGGCTTTCCCCAGAGAGGGTGATCCAAAGGGGGCAAGAAGGAATCTATAGTACCTTGTCTTGGAAATCCCTCCAGCCATTCTACTTGCTACAAGCAAGCCACAAAGTCCAGCCCTCAGTGGAATGGGAATTAAGTTCCAGTTTTTAAAATAATTTTTTGTGGGTACATAGTAGGAGTTTATGTTTGTGGCGCACATGTGATATTTTGATGCAGGCATATAATACATAATAATCACAGGAGGACAAGTGGGGTATCCATTATCTCAAGCATTCATTTCTTTGTATTACAAACATTCTAATTATACTCTTGTAGTCATTTAAAAATGTATAATAAATTATCATTGCCTGTAATCACCCTGTTATGCTATCAAATACTAGATCTTATTCTATCTAACCATACTTTTGTACTCATTAGCCAGCCACACTTTCCCCTCCCCATCTCACTATCCTTCCCATGCTCTGGTAACCATCATTCTACTCTCTATTTCAATTGTTTTAATATTTAATACCCGCAAATATGTAAGAATATGAGATGTTTGTCTTTTTGTGCCTGGTTTATTTCACTTAAGATGATACTCTCCAGTTCCATCCATGTTGTTGCAAATGATAAGACCTCATTCTTTTTATGGTTTCCTAACAGTACTCCATTGTTTGTGTGTACCACATATTCTTTATCCATTCATCTGTTGCTGGACAGACACTTCTAAATCTTGGCTATTGTTAATAGTGCTGCAATAAACATGAGAGTGCAGCTATCTCTTCAATATATTGGTTTCCTTTTATTTGGATATACACCTAGCAATGGAATTGCTAGTTTATATGGTAGTTTTATTTTTAGGTTTTTTTTTGAGGACCTACGATACTGTTCTCCATAGTGGCTGATTTATATTCCCACCAACAATGTAGAGAGTTCACTTTTCTGTACATCCTTGTTAGCATTTATTATTGCCTGTATTTTGGGTAAAAGCCATTTTAACTAGAGTGAGATGATATCTCATTGTGGTTTTGATTTGCATTTCTCTGATGATCAATGATGTTGAGCACCTTTTCACATATCTATTTACCATTTGCATGTCTTCTCTTGAGAAATGTCTATTCAGAACTTTTGCCTGTGTTTTAATTGGATTATAAGAATTTTCCTACAAATTTGTTTGAGCTCCTTATATGTTCTGGCTATCAATCTCTTGTCCTATGGATTGTATTTTCTTCCATTCTGCGGGCTGTCTCATCACTTTCTTGATTATTTCCTTTGCTGTGCACAAGCTTTGTAACTTGATGTGATTTCATTTGTCCATTTTTATTTTGGTTGCTGAGGCTTCAATTTTTGAAGAAGGTGTGTAAGAATTTGTGGACATATTTTGAATCAGCACAAGAGGTCACACAGGTAAAATTATTGTAATAAAATAAGTGTTTAGTAAATATTGATTATTATTTGGAAGCTTAAATAGTATCCTGCTCTACTGTATCTCTCTAGCACTAGCAGTGCTTGGTATGTAACAGCTTTCTTAGATAATGAGCTAAATGTATTGCTTGTTCCTGTGTTAGGCATTGTGCTAAGCATGTTAGATGAAATAGCTCATTTCATTTTCACAATGAAATGAGTGCCAGTCAATTGGTACCCCAGTTTTACAGTTGAGGAACCTAAAGTACACACAGAGAAGTTAAATAATTTTTTGGATTTTATTTTTTTTGAGGCGGAGTTTTGCTCTTGTTGCCCAGGCTTGAGTGCAATGGCATGATCTCAGCTCACCACAACCTCGGCCTCCCAAGTTCAAGTGATTCTCTTGCCTCAACCTCCTGAGTAGCTGGGATTATAGGTGCCTGCCACCACACCCAACTAATGTTTTGTATTTTTAGTAGAGACAGGGTTTCTCCATGTTGGTCAGGCTGGTCTTGAACTCTTGACTTCAGGTGACCTGCCTGCCTCAGGCTCCCAAAATTTGGGGATTACAGGCGTGAGCCACCATGCCCAGACAATTTTTTGGATATTAACATGGATGACTTGATGGAGCCAGGAATTGTTTTCAAGCAATCAACCCTAGGATGCAGCTGTTTTTATTTATTATTATTATTATTATTTTTGAGACAGAGTCTCGCTCTGTCACAAGGCGCCAGACTAGAGTGCAGTGGCCTAATCTTGGGTCACTGCAACCTCTACCTCCTGGGTTCAAGCAATTCTCCTGCCTCAGTCTCCCGAGTAGCTGGGACTATAGGCATGTGCCACCATGCCCAGTTAATTTTTGTATTTTGTAGTAGAGAGGGGCTTCACCATGTTGGCCAGGATGGTTTCCATCTCTTGACCTTGTGATCTACCCGCCTCGGCCTCCCAAAGTGCTGGGATTACAGGCATGTGCCACCGCGCCCGGCCTAGGATGCAGCTTTTAATCACCCTACTCGGGTGTTTACACCAATCAAGGCTTCCAAAACTGTTTATGTGAAATACTCCTGTTTCTGAAACGTATGTGTCCAGGAATATTTTGGGGGTGGGAGAAATAATGCCTGCATTGTTAAGCCTATATCTGGAAGTCCTTCTTTCAGATTTAGACTGCCTTAATCATTACTAGCCAAAATTTTACAATGTGAAGGACAGGAATTTCTCCTTCATTCTTTCTTTTTTCCATCGTTTGAAAAAACACTTCCACAGCCCTATTTTCTTCTGTTCTTTGCTTTAGGCTTCTCCTTGAAACTTTGTTATTTGTCCTGTGGCTACATAAAAGTTTGAAAACCGCCAAATTAGATAATCTCTAGAAGTCATTTCCTGCTTTACAGTCTTACGATCACATGAGTCCTCCCTGTTCCCCATCAGTACAGAAGTTAGTGGCCAATCTAGTCAATTCTGTTCTCAACAATTGCTCTCCTGGCTCTCCCTTTCCTGTTCCTTAGCCAGTGTCCTCATTCTACATCTGATAAGAACTGAAATCGACACATTGTAGCATTCCCTCAACAGGGCCAGTAGTCTCACTTCCAAATTATCTTGTGTCCAGTGGCCACATAAATCCTCAAGAATATCCTCTTTCGTTATGTCACTCCACTGTTAAAACAGAACCCTTCAATTGTCTGTATTGCATTTCTCATTTGGGGGTCCCGCAGTTATGAGTACATATCAACAGACAGGTTTTGGAGAATACAGTCTAAAGAAGTTAAGTTTTTTCCCTTACTAATAGAATTTCGTGGTGACTTTGATATGCTAATGTGCAATGTGAATCTTCCTGAAGGAGAGATAATATAACCAAGAGGTTTTCTCTCTTGGGCTTGTTGTGGGCAAGCACAGGTTTCAGGTCATGAAATTCCCTTGGGTTGTCATTTTGGAAGCTGTTTCTTACCACTAATGTCTCTTCCCTGACACTTCTCACTTGGTGATACCCACCCCCCACTCACTGTAGTGTACTTTAAGACATGAAAGTCAAGAAAGTCATTGCTCAATAGGCTGTTGCTCTGTCTCTCTATGACTGTCTAACCCTCAGCCTCCCAGAACCACCACTTCAGAATATAAACATATGATTGTGCATGTATACATATATGTGGCTTTCTTTACTGAAAGACTGGATGATTGTATTTATTCATTTTCTCTTATTTGTTTTTATTTGTATATAATCATAGGATAAAAGTGCAATTTTGCCACATTGATATATCGCATTGTGGTGAACTCAGGGCCCTCAGCACATTTAGCACTGGAGCTACGCGCATTGCACCCACCAAGCAACCTCCAATCATCTACCCCCGTCCCACCCCCCTCCAAGTCCGCATTGTCCATCATTCCATGCTCTGCTTCCATATGTACACATTATTTAGCTCCCACTTAAGAGTGAGAACATGCAGTATTTGTCTTCCTGTTTCTGAGTTGTTTCACTTAAGATAATGGCTTCCTGTTACATCTTTGTTGCTGTAAACCTGAAGGACTGGTGAATTTTAAAAAAGCGTTGCTTCACAGTATTAAAAAATTAAAAAAAACATATACTAAAAATATATCTTCCTCAGGTCCAAAAATGTGTTTTCCTGTATGTATGCCCATCAACTGAAAAGTCAGCCCTTCACTACATGGGTCCTCTTTGAACACATCCACAGGGTTGGACCTGACTGCACTGCCATTTACTGGTTTTCCCCTCTATCCCAGAGAGCCTTATCTTCTAGATATTCCCAATAAAACTCTGTTCATATCCTGGAAATTGCTCTCAAGCAATCAACCCTAGGATGCAGCTTTTAAACACCCTACTCTGGGTGTTTATACCAATCAAGGCTTACCCATTGGGTCATTCCAGGGCCCATTGTGATGTCCCATATTAAGACAGCTTCCTAAATCCAGGTCATTGAGTCCCCTTAGAGTACCATCCTCTGGTTTTATTTAAATAATCAGTGATTTCTTTTGGTAATCGAATAGTTGCAGAATGGTGCAGGGGGATGGGGGATGTTGGTGCTGCAGGTCTTGCAGCAGCATCCACGTATGCATGTACCCCCAAAGTAGATTTCTTTTTCTTTTCTTTTCTCTCTTTCTTTTTTTTTTGAGGCCGAGTCTCGTTCTGTCACCCAGGCTGGAGTGCAGTGGCATGATTTCAGCTCACTTTAACCTCCATTTCCTGGACTCAAGTGATTCTCATGCCTCAGACCCCCAAGTAGCTGGGATTCCAGTGCACCGTGTGCCACTGAACCCAGCTAATTTTTTGTATTTTTAGCAGAGAAGGGATTTTGCCATGTTGGCCAGGCTGGTCATGACCCCAAGGTAAATTTCTTTGGAGATTTTCTTAAAGATATATCCTCCCCGCAAAAACAACTCTAACCCCAACTGTTAGATTGGTTGTAATAGCACATGTTTTACTCTAAAATTATTTTAATCTTCAGGGAGAGCACAGTCTCTCTAAACCCGAATGAAAAGCCAAGTATTTTCTAACTACTTGGTGATTTACAACACAACTTTTTCTTCCTTTGAAGGCAGTAGATTTCATTATTATACAGAGTAATATTACATTCCTTCAATGCTTTTAGTATGTATCACTTTTAGGCCTAATGGTAAAAGAGTCATATGCCTCATAAAGATTGCTTCCTTAGTCATGTAAAGAGAACATTTAAAGGACTATTCAAACAAGTAAGCAGTAGGCACTATGCTGAGACTAGAAATGAAAATATGAATACAAGAAATTTCCCCCTCTGAGAGCTGACCCCAAAAGGCATTTATCCACTCATTTGTTCATGTGTCACCTATATTCTAAGCACCTACTATATGCCAGAGACTATGTTGAGTGGTGGGAATGCTTGGGCTGGGTTCTCTGGAATTCGACTCTGAGACTGAGAATTGTGAACTGTGTGCTGAAGGTATTTATTAGGGAATATTCTTCAGCAGTGCACCCAAAAGAAAGTGAGGATGACAGAATCGGACAGGGAGAGAACTGATGATCAATGCAGTTACAACTGAGATCTTGTCCAGTCCCAATAGGAGATCTGAACTGAAATAACCCTTTAGAGTTGTCCCAAAGAGGTAAGCATGCCAGGCCTTTGCATGGCCATGCCATCTAGTCTTCGGTGGCCCATCCTCCTTGAGAAGGGCTGTAGTCCTGGACAAGGCAGTTTTTTGAAGCCTAGGCAATGCTGAGTGAGGGATATGGTTTGAGCCATCAGCAATTGCTATTCCTAGTAGCTGGGAGAAATCTGTGTGAGAACACAATGTCCATTATTGGACTGTAATAGGACAAGGATCCATGCATGCTGCATGCCTTAGGAAGATGATAGCCCAGCTGAGGAGCTGTAGCAACAAATAGGCAAAGGCAAATGTAGATGGATAAGTGCAAGGGTGTGGGAAGCGCTGTGAAGACACATAGCAAAGGCATCTAGCCCTATCTTGGGGGTCCTGAGAAGGATTCCTGGAGGAGGCATAGACAATAATAAGACTGCAAAGGGAAAGTGGGCATGTGAAGGGAGTCAGTGTGCAAAATGCTAAGGGGAAAGAGTCTTCCTGGTAAAGGGAACAGCATGTGCAGCAGGGCAGGCAATCTGAGAACATGGCATAGGAGCTTCTTGCAGAGTGAGGAATGGCTAGAGCAGAAAGTACAATAGAGGAAGTAGCGCAAGGGGAGGTAAGGGAGCTGAGCCAGATCCCAAAGCTGAAGGATGGACATAAAGAAGCAGGCATGGCGGTGGGGGATTTTATCCGGATGTCCTGACAGTCATGGTTGCCAGCTGAAAGTTACATGATAAATTCTGCACTTCAGGAAGATCAGTTTGGCTTCAGTGTGGAGCAACACAGGGGGACTTCTATAAGTGACCGTGTCGGTGGCTGGTTCATTAGTTTCTGGGCGAGAAATGATAGTGATTACAATGGAGGCATGTCAGGTGGGATAGAGAGATGGATGGATTTGAGAGATATAAAGGAGGCAGAAACCATAAGACTTGTCTTTAGGGAAAAAGAGGAGTCAACCTCAGATTTGTCTTTGAGCCGGAGCAGGTTGGCAGTGGTGTGAAGCACAGATAGCAGAGATTAGAGTGTCAGACTGAAACAGCAAACCAATTAGAGCCATGATAAAAAAACATATTTTATACAGGGACCCATTCAGGAAAAAAAGAGAAAGGTTTATGGACCATACTCTTGATACAAATAATAAAAACATAAAATTCTAAGAAAATAAAATATATTCTTATACCTTAAATTACCTTTTTAAGAAAAATGTCAACAAGAAAATTAGCCCTGCTTTTGGCCACTAAAATATTATTATGGGCTGAGAGTGGTGGCTCATGCCTGTAATCCCAGCACTTTGGAAGGCTGAGGTGGGTGCATCACCTGAGGTCAGGAGTTCAAGACTAGATTGACCAATATGGTGAAACCCTGTCTCTATTAAAAACCCAAAAATTAGCTCTGTGTGTGTGTGTGTGTGTGTGTGTGTGTGTGTGTGTGTGTGTGT
>NW_022436943.1:42132076-42148082 GCF_009761245.1 Sapajus apella
TGTGTGTGTGTGTGTGTGTGTGTGTGTGTGTGTGTGTGTGTGTGTATGTGTCATGATCTTGCTTTGTCACCCAGGTGGAGTACGATGGTATGATCTTAGCTCACTGAAGCCTCAAATTTTCTCTCACTTCAGCCTCCTAAGTAGCTGGGACCATAGGTGTAGCTAATTTTTAAACATTCTTTGGAGAGACAGGGCCTATGCTGTCCAAGCTGGTCTCAAACTCCTGAACTCCAGTCCACCCACCTTTGCCTCCCAAAGTGATAAGATTACAGGTATGAGCCACTGTGCCTATTCATACCTGAGCATTCTTGTTTCCTGACTGCATCTAGCTGCTGCTGGGGTCCCTCCTCTGGAATATCCTACTAGCCAGACTTTGTATTTGGGTTACTTGGAGCACAGAAGCTGAGCAGGTCAGATAGAAGTAGTTTCTCCAGATACAGATTCCTATACTTTGTAGGGTCTGAAAAGCTTCAGTTTACCCAGGTCCTGAGTATATGTTGTAACCATGTGAACTAAATGACTCCCTAAGTTAGCCATATTGTCACCAAGCAGGATCAGATGACTCCACTCTTAACTAACACAGGGACAGGGAGTAGAGGGGAGAGACTCATTTTGAAACTGCCTCTGTTGGGGCCCTTCAGGCTGCAGTCCCTGGTCACACAATGGTCCGCCTTTTGGCAGGCACATCCAGTGTTAGGTTTTCAACTACAATGAAAAGGGAGTTTATATTTAATCTGATAATTATAAGTAAAGATGTAATTAAATATGATGTGGATTAGCTTGAAATAGACTTTCTATCAACACACACACATACAGATGTATGCATTTCGGGTATATTCATTAGTCTTTCCATAGCAGTTTGTAGTCTTGATTGCTCTGGGTGGTTAATATAAAATTTTGTTTCTTTTGTATTCTTTCTTATTATGTTCTCCTCTGAAATCTGCCTCTATCCTGGACTGCCTTATCTACTTCCTGAGTCTCATGATATTTTCTCTGAAATAACCATAAAAATTGAGCATAATTTATAATGCCTTTGGCATTATAAATACTGGTTGTAAGGAGTCACAGAATGCCTTGAATTTTAGCTGAAAATGTAATAGTAATAATAATGATGATGATATAAACAGCTACCATTTATCCAATACTTGTTATTAACCAAACCCTGTGCTAAATGCTTTACACACGCTAACTCAATGTGCTGAGATTAAATTATATTACAACACAAGGATTTTGCCATTTTTGTAGCAACAATTATCTATTGCCATGCCTTCTCTGTTTTCATTGCTTTATCTGATCTCTGAACTGTACACTCTGTGCAGGACTCAAAATGCTGACTTTGCACCGTATCTATACCCTCTGTAAAATGGAGAAGACGCCTCTTCTTATACTTTGATGCATTGCCTTCAGGTCTCTTTTGTTTCTTTCCCATGCTGTTTCTGTTCTTGGAGATCTCTTCTGTCTTCCTAGAATCTTCCCTGAAGACGTGTTTCAGGCCAAGCCTTCTTCCAAAGGCAGCAATTCTCGGTGATTTCCTCCTCCTGATACATTCCCATAGGAGTAGGCACATTTTGACAAAAGCCTCCACTGCAAAGCTGTCTTGTATGGCTGTAGAAAAGATAAGCTAGGTTGCAGAAGATGCCCAATTCCCAGCACATCCCTGATGACATCTCTCTTACCCTGCTCCTTAGGCACAGGCATTACTGTAATAGGAATAATCTTGAATACAGTCTTCTTTTGTTTAAGTTAAAATTAGACTTCCATGAATCTTACTCCACAAACACATGAATATAAAAAACATCATAGCTGAATGTAGAAAATCCTAAGGAATACACATTTTTAAAACTTCTGGAAATAATCAATTCGTTCACAAGATCACAGGATACTAGATCAATGTACAAACAACAATTTAAAATACTAACTTTGTTAGTAATTTTAAATACTAATCATTGTTAGTAATTTTAAATACTAACAATGAGCAATCTGAAAATGAAATTTAGAAAACAATTTCATTCATAGTAGCACCAAAAAGAATAAAATACTTAGGGGTAAATTTAACCAAAGAAGCATAAGACTTTTATAGTGAAAAATTATAAAACATTGGTGATAGAAATAAAAGATGATCTTAATAAATGGAGAGAAATTCTATGTTCATGAATTAGAATATGTTAATTCTCTCCAGATTGATCTACAGGTTCAATTCAATTGCTCTCAAAATCCCAGCAGGTGTCACACTGGCACTACTTTTCTGCCCTCGTGAGAAGCCCTGCGCTCCACTCTCTGGGCCATCCTATTAGCTAGAGCGGGGCTACAGTAGCTTTCCTCAGGTGCACATTTTGTGCTCTGTAAAGGCTGAAAAGTTTCTGTTGAAATTGGTTTTCTAGTCGTTTGTTGTAGCCAAATAAATAAACTAAATGTAGCTAAATGAGGCCTCTGCACCTGTTGAGGAAGCAGATATTGTAACCACCCATGATCAGAGGGCCTCAAAACGAATTATTAAGAAAATGAAAGGGCAAACCACAGATTTCGTTGAGAAAACTTGGAAATTTTTATTTGATAAAAGACTTCCAGAATATATCACACACACACACAAAACTCATGCACCTCAATAATAAAAATGCAAACAACCCAATTAACAAATGAGGCCAGGACTTAAATAGACATTTCACCAGAGAAGACATGTGAAGGACCAATAAACACAAGGAAAGATGCTCAACATCGTTAGTCACTTGGGATTTACAAATTAAAACCACACTGAAGTACTACTTTATATGCACTAGAATGGCTGTAATAAAAAAGAGACAGAAGCAAGTGCTGGGGAGGATGTGGAGAAACTAGAACTCCTCTTATCTGCTGGTAGAAATAGAAAATGGTGCAAACACTTTGGAAAACAGGTTTTAGTTTAAAAATGCTACCATATGACCCAACAATTCTGCACCTAGGTATCTACCCAAGAAAAAATGAAAATACGTACCAAAAAATCTAATCAATGAACGTTCATAGCATTATTATAACGTAAAAGTTCTACAGTGGAAACAATCCAATTGCCCATCAGCTAGAGAATGCATAAACAAATGTGGCATGTCCATGTAACTTAATAATATTCAGCAGTAACAAGGATTGAACTACTTATATATGCTACAATATGGATGAACCTCAGTAATATTATGCTAAGTAAGGAATCCAGAAAGAAAAGTCTACTGAATACATAATTCTCTCTATATAAAATATCCAGAAGAGGCAAATTTGTAGACATAAAGCAAATCAGTGGTTGTCTGGAGTTGGGGATGGAAGCAGGGATTGACTGGGAAAGGACTCGGGGACTTGGGGGAGATGAGAATGTTTTACCATTGGATTGTGGTGATATCTGCACATCTGTAAACATTTACTGAAAATCATTAACTTGTATTCTTACAGTGGATGAATTTGATACATTTTATGCTTCAATAAAGCTGGTAAAATTAGCATATAATGAGAATGAGAAGTATAAATGGAAAAAATTTGGCAATACATTGATAATTCTTGGAAATGGATGATGGATAATGAGGGTTCATTGCAATTTTTTCTTTTCACCCTTTGTAGATATTTAAAATTTTAATAATACAGAATTTTAAAGTAATTTTAAAAGAGGAAATATCACAGTACTTTATTTTCCTTACATGAAATTAAATCTGGCTCAGAGTTTTTATATTATGAGGCTGAAGGAAAATTTAATCTCAGTCATTATTAACTCAACAATATGTAGGGCTTTTGTGGCACCCTCAAAATCTACAGGCCATTAGGTCAAAGTGATATAATCATTATTTGGTATGAATGAAACTTTGGAAGAAGTAAGTAATTTGTGCCAAAGATAGACCCAGGAGTTTTTTCTGAGATCTGTGGTACTCATGATAAGGGCAACCCTCCTTAGGTCCCCACTAGGTTCCTGCATGGTCATTCCCCTCTGAATCTTGGTCCCTTTGTTCCCAAGAAGAGGTGTGACTTCTGATAACAGTTACTGGGTGTAACTTCTCCCATCTCATTCCAGTTTTTTTAATATTAACCTCTTCCCTGGATGTATCATTTCACAATGGCCAGGAAAAGAGCTCAACTTGCAGCCAGTTTTTCAGGTGGTGCTAATGACCCTGAGGTATGGATACAAAAAACATTCTCTGATTTTAACTGTGTGTGTGTATGTACAGAAAGTATAGAGAATAATGCACAGGTAACTCCCATCTTCAAATTCATCTTTAACATGCAAGCCTTAGTGCATTTTCTTATTTAATCATTCATTAAACAAATATGTATTGAGCCCCTCCAAGTAATGCCAGGCACTGTTTGAGACACTGCAAATACATCACTCAACAAAAACAACAAAGACTTTGCTTTTATGCAACTTAGACTGTAGGGCTTATGCTTTCAAACTTTAATATGCATAAGAATTGTGGATATATGGTTAAAATGTAGATTCTGATTTCATAAGGTTTTGACATTCTGCATTTCTATTTTCTTTTTCTTTTTTTTTTGAGACAGAGTCTCACTCCTGTGGCTCAGGCTGGAGTGCAGTGGTGCAGTCTTGGCTCACTGCAACCTCCACCTCTCGAGTTCAAGTGATTCTCCTGCCTCAGCCTTCTCAGTAGCTGGGAGTACAGGCATCCACCACCACAATAGGCTAAATTTTGTATTTTTAGTAGAGACGGGGTTTCACTACCTTGACCAGGTTGATCCCGAACTCCTGACCTCAGGTTTTCCACCAACCTTGCCATCCCAAAGTGCTGGGATTTCTAAGAAGCTCCCATGTGGTGGCCATGCTGCTAGTACAAAAAACACACTTTAAGTTGCAAGGCTCTCGAGGGTAAAAGGGACAAACTTGGAAAACACAAAAGTTAACCATTCACAATTTTCTATACTAAATTATTACTAAACTCAATCAGGTGTGGTGGCTCATTCCTGTAATGCCAGCACTTTGGGAGCCCAAGGTAGAAGAATTGCTTGAGCCCAGAAGATCAAGACCAGCCTGGGCAACATGGCAAAACCCCATCTCTACAAAAAATACAAAGAGTAGCTGATATGATGCACATACCTGCAGTCCCAGCTATTTGAGAGGATTGCTTGGACCCAGGAGGTTGAGGCTGCAGTGAGCCATGATTGGACTACTGCACTCCAACCTGGGCAACACAGCAAGATCCTATTTCAAGCAAAACAAAACAAAACAACAACAGAAAATATCAAACTGTTCTAAAAAAAAAAATCAAACTCTTCTAAACAGCCAAGTTGCTCAGCACTTTCCCAGCCACTCCCAGGTACATTGTAAGAGGGTACGGGTTATAGGAATTTTGCTTCTAGAATTCCATGTTAATGAACTCACTGAAAAGGCAGACAAAAGTATCTATAGAAGGAATTTCATCACAGCATCATTATTATAATAACAAACAATTCAAGAGAAACCCTAAATATCTGTATTAGTTTCCTGTTGCTGCTGTAACAAATTACTTTAAACCTCATAGCTTTAAATGACACAAATTTATTCTCTTACCATGCTGGAGGTCAGAAGGCTGCAATCAGTTTTCAATTGGGTTAAAGTCAAAGTGTGAGGGCTGGGTCCTTCCAGGGGCTCTTAGGGAATAGGCTTTTTCTTTCCATTTTTAGCTCTATTGGCTGCCCACATTCCTTGGCTTGTGACCCCATCCATCTTCAAGTACATCACTTCAGTCTCTTTTGTCATCACATTGCCTTCTCTTTTCACTCTGACTCCTCCTTCATCCCTTTTATAAGGACTGTTATGATTTCATGGAGCTCTTGAGGACAGTCCAGGATAATATCCCCATCTTTTAACCTTAATCTTTTAGGTTTAAGATCCTTATCTTAATCAGATATGCAAAGTTCCTTTTGCCATTTAAGGTGACATTCACAGGTTCTGTGGATTACGATGTGGACATATCTGGAGATAAATATTCAGTGATATGATTGAATGTTTTGTTCCCTTCAAATCTCTTGTTGAAATGTGACCTCCAATCTTTGAGGTGGGCCTAGTGGGAGGTGTTATGTCATGGGGGTAAATGCCTCGTAAATGACTTGGTGATCTCCCTGTGGTAATGCGTAGTAATGAGATTACGTGAGATCTGGTTGTTTAAAAAATTTTGAGACCTCCTCATAACTTGCTCCCTTCTCTCTTGTTACCTTCTCACCATGTGACATGCCTGCACCCCCTTTACTTTCCGCCATGATTGTGAGCCTCCTGAGGCCTTTCCAGAAGCAGATGTGAACTCTATGCTTCTTGTAAAGTTTATAGAACCATGAGCCAAAATAAACCTCTTTTCTTTATAAATTACTTAGCCTCAGGTATTCCCTTATAGCAACATAAGTTGGACTAACATGAGCAGTAGACTTAATATCATCTCAGCTGTTTTTTAGTAACAGAGAAAGGATCATAGTGTAGGTATCATACCAAGCTAAGATGTGCAAATTATGCAACGGAGCAGGCTAAGTCCCTAGACCTCCATGGCATGATTATGGCTTTCTCATGCTAGTCCAGTCATCAGTGATATCTTCTAAGAATATTCCTATTCAAGTAACCAAACGGTTCAGCTTTTCCAATTCTGGCATTGTAGAGAAACAGTTTTTCAGACACACAGTCTGTGTATTTGCTCAAATGTGCTTTCCAATGTCTAGTTCTTTATGCCAAGTTGGCTTTCTTTGAAGAATACCCCTTGTCTGGCTTGACATCATTTAGTTTATTTATGTTGGAGAACTCTCAGGAAAATACTGTACCTATGTTATATGTGTGTATGTGTGAATATAAAATGCAGAACAACAAATCATTAGAAGGTGAATTCACTCATCAAATTCTGAGTCATTGGAGTTGTTCTAACATAACCATATAAACTACTCGAATGTATACTTTGCTAGAGTCAGCAAATGAAGAGCAGGCAGGCAAAATCTAGTTGGAGGGGTAGGGGACCCTAAACACCATTGTAGACTCCAGCCCTGAAAGTTTGAGGAACTTAAAAAAAAATCTAGATTCTAACCTCTCTGAAGGTAGTGAACATGTAGGTATGTATGTATGAATTTGTTTATTTCTTAGAATAGTACAATCTCTCCTACAATTTCTTCATGTGTCTACCATTTGCCTAGTTTTTAGCACTAAACCTTGTATATCTATAACATGACTATATTAAAAGAATGTAACCCTTAATAAATCAAAAATAGAAAACATGAGATGATCAAGTAATGGATTCAAACTCAGAGAGTGAACAAAATGCTAATAATGTGCATTGATATCCACATATATTTTTTTAAAGATTTGAGAACATTAGATTATGTACTCCTGGATTTTATAAATAAAATTGAAAGGATATGAAATTCATGATACTTTAAAGAGCTTATATTAAAAACTAAGGACAAAAGTCTAGATAAACTATACTTTATATATTGAAAATAACGCTCTCTTCCATTACATATATTTTGCCATCCCTAAAATATGACCAATTCATAAATGAAGATGGCCATCAGATTATGTTGTCAAATTAGATGCAATGTCAGTGGTGGAACATAAAATGATGATGAAGAAATAATTTTCATGAAGAATCATAAAGCACAAAAATGTTTTGAACAGAGAGGCTTTAAGGTAAGAATTGACCAAGGATCAGAGAGTTGTTGTTTTACTTTAAAACATCCCCTTGAAGTCTGATTTTAAGCTTCATGACAATACTAGGTTTTGGGTAAAACAAAGAGAACAGATTTCAGTTGAGCAAGGCATTACTTCCTAAATGGACTAATTCTGATAAATCACCAAGCCATGTGGCTGCTAGATTCCAGACAATGAATTTATACAAAAGGAAACAGAGCCCCATAGACATTTTTATTGTAGATGTTCTCACTATGTCAGTACCAAGCTATAAAACAAGGAAAGAAGTGAATATAATTATAGTCTCTCTCAACAGAGCGAGGAGAATTGGTTTGAGAAAAGCCCATTGTAACTAGTTGCACTGGGGTGTTCTCTCAGCAGTACCATAAATCAGGTTCCAGCACGGGAACCACATCTATGCTATGTGAAGCTTTGCATCTGACTCACAGATGGCAAGTTGGCTTATCCTATGGATAGGCAATAGAAGAATGGTTGTAAGTTCTGAGACTAGTGTTTTGGGAGTTTGTGTTAGCCCTCTATGTAATGCTGGGTTGCTTTGGGAAACTCAATTGGCTTCTCTGAGCTGGCCTTCTCATTCATAAAATATGATGTTGTGACTACATGAACTGTAAGAACCTTTCTAGCTTGAGCATTCTTTATGTCTGTTACCTTCTAAATACTAACTTGTATTATTTTCTCCAACTTCAGAGAAGTATTGTAAAATTTAATTTCTAACAAATGAAAAAAGAAAACCCAAGTGTGCAGGACAGAAGTTTTCAGCCTGTTGATTTCTGGTGTGATGGATCATATTACTGTTTCTCAAAAACCACTTTCCTTCCTTGAAGAACCCTTTCCTGTGTGGGAATTCTGTGTCTTTGCCCTGTTGTACCTAGGAGTGAATTTGCTCTTATGAACCTGCTTTATTCAATGGAATGTGGAGGTAATTGAATCATGGGGGCAGGTCTTTCCCATGCTGTTCTTGTGATAGTGAATAAGCCTCATGAGATCTGATGATATTACAATGGGGAGTTCCCCTGCACACGCTCTCTTGCCTGCTGCCGTGTAAGATGTGACTTTGCTCCTCCTTGCCTTCTGCCATGATTGTGAGACCTCCCAAGTCATGTGGAACTGTGATTCAATTAAACCTCTTTCCTTCATAAATTATCCAGTCTTGGATATGTGTTTATTAGCAGCATGAGAACAGAGTAATACAGGGAGATTATCCTGGGTGGGTGATATGGTTTGGCTGTGTTTCCACCAAATCTCAACTTGAATTGCAATAATCCCCACATGTCAAGAGTGGGGCCAGGTGGAGATAATTGAATCATGGGGGCATTTTCCCCCATACTATTCTCATGGTAGCAAACAAGTCTCATGAGATCTGATGGTTTTAAAAGAGTTCCCTTGCACAAGTCCTCTTGCCTGCCACCATGTAAGACGTGATTTTGTTTCTCCTTTACCTTCCACTATGTTTGTGAAGCCTCTCCAGCCACGTTGAACTGTGAGTCAATTAAATCTCTTTCCTTTATAAATTATCTATTCTCAGCTATGTCTTTATTAGTAGCATGAGAACAGACTAATCAGAGGAGCCTTTAAAGAAAGTGACACTTTGGAGAGATATGATTCTGCTGGCCTGGGAGCAAATAGCCATACTGTGAACTGTGCAGAGGAGTCACCTGACAAGGACTACTTGTAAGGTCTACTAGATGAGAGGGATTCCTGTTGGCTAGCTGGAGAGAGACTTTAGTAATATAAGTGTGAGGAGATGAGTTCTGCCAGTAACCAATGAGCTTGAAAGAGGTCAGCAATCTCAAGTTAGAATTATAGCTCTGGCTAATATCTTGATTGCACCCCAGTGAGACCCTGAGCAGAAGACTCAGATAACTTGTACCTGGATCATAAACTTATGTGGCCTTCAGGTGCTGAGATTATGCTAACGTGTTATGCAGCAAGAACACAGCAATAGAAAAAGAATACACTGTGTGATTGTATGACTTCAGGGAAGTTACCTATCTTCTTTGTACTTCATTTTTTTTTGTCTGTAAAACACACATGATAATAAGATTCTCTCATCCACACCTGAAATTGTAATAATATAAGCAGGGTACCTAATCAACATGGATTAAGTAGTGCTTCTCATTTCCCACTCCACCAGCACCAACTAAGCAATGGCTCTTCTGAAACATTCTGCCCTGGTTGTTCCTTCAAGAGCTGGCACAGGTATAAAGGCTGCCTTAGGTGCCATTTGCCCAGCAGCCAGTCCTAGGGTCAGTGTTCTGTTGAGAATTCCTATTGTAATGCATAACCATGAGGAGTCCACAGCGAAATTGCTTTGGGAGCTTTTGTGTGATTAACATTTCAGCTGTTTATGGAGTCTTTGCCCTATTATTTCCTGTTTTAAAAATTAATGTGCTGGTTTCTTTATTATTAAAAACCAAGAAAGGAAAGTTCAGCTGGAGCACAGGAAATAGTTCTATGTGATCCAAATACAAGTTTCTGAGCAGGGAGGGTATTTGGAAGACTCCCATTTTACTGAGATGTTTTTTGAGTTCCCACAACTTTTTATTCTGAAGTCATTGCTCCCCAATTCCAACTCCAAGCTCTCTGCCCCTCTGTCCTGCCTTTCCCTAGATTTGAATGGGAGAAAAGACATTTGAATCAAAAGCATTATGACTTGTAAGTAATGCCAATGGCAGTTTATATGACAGAATTGTAAAAACTCATTGACTCAGAGGGTTTTTCAGTCAGAAGAAATCTTGCAGGGCACATAGTTTGATCCTCTCATTTTATAGGTGAGAAAACTGAAATGTGGAGGTTGTATTGCTCAAGGAGACATAGCTAATCAGTGCCTAAGTTTTCTCTGAAAGAAACTGGATTTTGGCACACTTCACTCAAGTATTCTGAATCTATTATGTTTATTTTCTATGTGTAGGAGTTTAAAAACTTGAAATGTAAGGATTAAATGTTCTCTTCTTAGGGATACACCCCAGTGTAGATGTCATCATAGATCCTGATGGTCTGTGATGTTGCTACCAATTGAGCTTCAACAGGGAATGGAAAGACCCAGTTCAATAAGAAGGAAAGATTTAGGTTAGATTTAAGGGGCAGGAATATCTCAGTTGCAAACACTAGTTCTCATGTGGAATTGAGAAATAACATTACGCATCACTGAGGAAACTATAGATTTGTGCATCCATCACATTGGCTTATTCATTATTTACTTGGTATCACTCATTTTCCTCTATCTACTATCCCAGTCTATTTCTGATGACTTGTATTTCTGTATTCGGACAGTCTGAATTCCCTTCTCCCAAGAGAAAAAAAAGAAATTCTGCCTATCAACTTGAGAGCATAGTGAAGCTTTTGTTGCCTCGATGGAGCATTTACTATGTGTGCAGAAAAGTTAACAAAGCAGGCCTGAGACTGCTATCCTTAGATTGGCCCTTGGCTGGCCTCTGGAAACCTGGATAAATAGTTCCCTGCACTGATATAAATGGCTCCTCACTGATAAGAATGGCTCAGTGTGCCTGAACTGTTTGTGGAACTTCATTCATGCTGAACCCCTGCCTTCCTTCTGGGATTCTGGATTGGGAACATGCTAGACGATGAATTCTTAAGCGACTCATCTCCCAAGAAAACCTTGGACACTGAGTCTCTGACGAGTTTCCCTGGTAGACAGTTTACACAGGTTGCAACAATTGTTGCTGGAGGAATTAAGCACGTCCTGTGTGACTCCACGGGGACAGGCTCCTTCAAAGCTGGCATCTGGCTTCCTTCAGACTTTGCACGATGCACTTTTCCCTTTTGTTGATTTTGCTTTATATCCTTTCACTGTAACAGCTCTTAGCTATAAGTAAAACTATATGCTGAGTCATATAAATCCTTCTAGCAAATTATCAAACCTGAGGCTGCTCCTTCTGGGGAATATTAAACATTTTCTGAGAGGCTTCCTTAGTCTCACAGAAGCAGCAGGCCCTTGCTTCAGGGAACTCAATTTCAAGAGCCAATATGAAGAAAGACGATTCTTTATAAAAGACTCAAATAAAATGTTATTTCTCCTTTCTACTCATTTCCCTCTGCTTTGCCTACCAACCCACTCCATATCCCTTATGTGTTCTCTTTTAATTTTCTACTTTTCTTTTCTTATTATTCTCCATTATCTCGGTTCTATCTGCCCTATCTTATATCATGTACTGTGAATGTTACGACAGCATAGACTATGTAAATAGGTTAACAGAAAAAAGCAACAGATGTGTATGGAGACTCAGTTTTATGCTCAAGAATGTTGTCTTCAAATTAAAGTAAAATCTCTAATATTTTAATCCCTCTGTTTTCTAGCCTGGTAAGTAGAGCTAATACTACCTGCCCATCTTTCATCTGTAACTCTAGGGGATCAAATGAAATAATTTTTGCACAAGAATTTTAAATACTTGAATCACATTAAAAGTGGAGACTCATTAGTCTCTTAGAGTTCTACACAAGTGGGTTGTATGGGAAATCTTTGCTTTTGACATTTGGGCATCCACTGTCTTTAGTCAGAAAATGACAGACAAGAGAACATAAAGATGCTCAATGAGGAAGGGCCATAGGAAGAGTTAGACCTGAGAAAAAGAAGGTTTGAAGAAGGCTGTGATTGTCTTCAAGTAAAGGAAGGACAGATATAAAGCTGGAGCAACAGAATAATTCTATGTGACTCCACAGAATTGAATCAGGACTAATAGGACAAAGCAAGGGGGAAGAAGAGGAAAGACCTGGCTGAGGCACAAGGAGAAGGAAAGCATGAAAACCTAGCCACTGGAGCTGCTCTAGGCCAGGCTGAACCACTGCCCATGCCAGTATCCCACGTTGCATGCACATTTATGAATGAACTTCTTTTGTGAACCACTCCCACCATTTTTGCAGCAGCACTTGTTGTACTACTATTTACTGAATCTTTTTTAAAATAATTCATTTATTTCTTATTGATGTATTTATTTTGCATATTTAATGCTGTTTTTTGTAATACACATTAAAATAAAAGCATAACTATAAAAATCTTACATTTGTCAGTAAACCCCAAACCAGATGTCTTCGAAACCTTGCATTCCATAGAAATTCTTAAGCCAAATGAAAGACAAAAATAAAAACAAAACTATGTATGTGAGACCCCGATCCCTAGTCCTGTGAACCCCTGGATCACTTGATATCACATAGTCTTTCTTGAAGAAAAGGATGTTACGCCATTTGTGGAATATCACCCTTTGTCTCCTAATGGGAGATCATAAGGCCTTCCTCTTCCATGGATGAATTTGCCCATCACCTCCCAACAATCCACCAGGACAGCCAGCTGTAAACCAGGACTAAAGCAAATGGAGATGTATGGTAGCCCTACCTTGTCCTCACCCTTGCTGCTGTGTTTTTGTATTCCCAAATAAAACATCAGCTCTTAATTATTTCCTCTGGCCCAAGTTTCTAGGGATCAAGCTAAGACATCCCTTTCTCTCATATATATACTTGGTGTGCGGTAGCTATAATTCTTCCCCGGTGATCACAGTTGATTAAAGGCACCTGAACCCAGATAGATCTGTTTCCTTCTTGCTGGAATTTGGACTTTCAACGTAGGCAATGTGTTAGTTTGATAGGGCTGCCATAACAAAGTTCCACAAACTGGATAGCTACTGGAGAGAAGCAGTCATTAGTTTCTCCCAGGGTCTGAGCAAAAAGCTGATTGCAACTGTATACTAATGAAAAATAAGCAGTGGCTGAAATAGAGGAAACCATAAAGCAAACATCTCAAATAGAAGCAAATTCCTGAAGCAACTGACCTTTATTAATTAGTTTTTAGATACATGTAGGAATTGTATGCCTGTCAATACTCTAAGTGTCCCTTAGTAGGTTACTTAATGGAGAAATGAAAATCATGGTTAATAAATCAATGTTTGAAAACAGCTTCATCAGACAGAATTACCTCCTTAAACTGAGGGCCAATTTAAGATCTTTACAAGTCTTAGGCTCCCATACTTCTGGAGGCCCACATCATAACAAACGCATTTTCATAAGAGAAATAAAACATTTTAACTTATATATAACTGTCTTAAGATTTGTCTTGAATAGTTAAAAAATGATACCTTCTGTAGATCTAATAGTAGCATTTACTAATTTGTATTTTGCAAATTTCTTTTCCAATTTTAGGGCAGATACATTTTTTGTTGCTTTGTGTGCATGTGTGTTTTGAAAATTTTATAGGCCCTGAGCCTTGTGCTTTTGGTGTCTAGTGGAAGAAATAGATTTGTTTGTATCTTAATACTTAAAAATTTTTTACTGATTCTATAATTATGTTTCCCTTAGCAGCTATAAAACATTATTAAGAAGTATTTTCGTAGTTAAAAGACTACAATATTTGCGCTCAAGAAAAGTGTCTAGAAGTAATCCCATGTTCCTACATAGTTCTGTATAACGCTGCTGTTACTAGTTTGTGCAATGAAAAACAATCTCTAATTTTAAGAGTACTTTATTATCAAGGGCAACTAGAAAAGCAATATTTTGTGATTAGCTGATGTACTGTCATCAATCTATCTTGTTCCAGCTCAAAACGTGTTCAAAAGCACTGCATATAATCACACTATAGTTTGGGCTACTTATGTAGTTTCTACATTTTGGGCATAAAATAAAATGATGAGAGTAGAAAAGAAAATTACTAGGCACAGTTGTAGATATGGCATTTCCTGCTTAAAAATAAAAGGCAGTTAATAATATTGCTATTTGAAAATATTTCTGTTTTTCCATTAGGATTTCATCCAAAAGAGTAGGCTCACCATTGCTCAGATGGAGTGCTCAACTAATTCAAATACAGTTAGACAAGACTGGTCTCACAGTGTTTGTTGGGGTTCAGTTCAGGGCACTTTTGGGAGCTTTCTGTCCTCTCAGATCTACTATAACATTTATGTTTCATTTAATTCATGACTGAATACAATCTTGCATTATTTGTTAATTGCTTTCTGTCTGACCCTTCAGGAGCAGTAGGCATCTTCAGGGAGCACCTATCAGCTTGTATCTGAGTTAGAAAAGAAACCCCACTGAACTGAAGCCTAGCTGCTTAAGTCTTCCTGAATATACAGATATTTGCCTTGCTTATAATAGCTCAGGTAGCCACACTGCTCTCTCAGGCCTACTAGTCTATATTCAAATAGATTGAATCAATACTTATTGATCTGACTCAAATTAATTCTTCTGCTTTCTCAATCCGTCAATTAATCAACCAACCAACAAATATTAGTTGAACTCCAACTATGTTCAAAGTACTATTTTACCAAAGAATATATTTTAGAATAAAATGGCCAAATCAAATAAACACCAATTTAAAATATACAATTTGGAGATAGATATGAAAAAAAAATATTCTTTGTTGGTGAATGTAAGATGATGTTAGGTGAAATAAGTTCTCTCCCATGTGTGTTGTATGATCTTTATAATATTTGACAATATTTATCAAAATCTCAGGAACTTTTCTCAGTAGACAGCTGGGAATACTGGTTAGGGGCATGTACTCGAATTCAAACCTCAATTCAATCACATACTCACTGTGGGATTTTAGGATGTTACTTAATCTCACTGCCTCACCTTTCTCATCTGTAAAACAGTTTACAATAACCTATAATAGTACCTATATCTTATAAGGATAAAATAAACCAATATTATTTTAAAGTTAACAGTGTCTGCCACATCATATGTATTATATAGGCTTCTAAAATATCTTTTGACACTGTATTTGGTATAGAAACTTTGAGCAAATAACCAGAGATGAGAACAAGGATTTAGGCATGAGAAGGAAAAATTAAATACATTTTAAAGTGAAACAAGATTGAAATGGTTAAATTCATTAGAGTATATTCATAATAGAATATTATACAGCCATAAAAAATTAGATTTTCAAAGAATATGGGAATGGAGAAATTCTTAGATATAATGTTATATTTTAAAAACAATATCCAAAGTTGCCTATAGGCATTGTAATTCTAATGCTTTTAGAAAGTGCATAGAAAAGTACTAAAAGAAAATATCAAAATATTAATGGTGGGTGATTATCTAAGGGTATTAAAATTGGAAATTATTTTATATTTTATTCTTTATTTTTTTTGTGGTTTCAAAATTTGCCACAAACATGTACATTATTCTTACATTTAGAGAAAAGAATGAAAATATATATTAAAGAAGTATACAGAGAAAAGTAGTGATCAATGAATTTTATTTCCTTTAATAAATTTTAAATTTTTCTTCTGAGCCTCTTAGTAAACAGAATGGGAATCTCAAATACTTCCAAAAAGTAACAACTTTTAAATAAAAATATTTTAAAGTCTAATTATTAGAGTGTATTCTTTAATAAACAGCATTAAATATGTGTATATATATATGTATATACAGTAT
>NW_022436943.1:42148482-42198983 GCF_009761245.1 Sapajus apella
AAGAAGCATAAGTCATGCTGTGGCCAGGGTGGGTGATGAAGCAAAAGCTTATGAGTTTTAGATAAATTCAGCAATAACTCAAGTCAGTAGACCAGTAGGACTCAAAGCCAGGTTTCAGGGAAGAAAAAAACCAAAAACTAGAGACATGATCTTGGGAGCTGGTAATTTACAAAGGCTAAATATTATTGTAAATTTGACAACTGGCAGAACTGAAACTCACTCCATCATCTGCCAGCTAAGCGACAGAATCCCCCATGCAGGCCTAGGGGGTTCCCTATTCCACCCAACAACCTCCCTTTCAGGGGGATGTGAGTGATAAGCTCAGATCCCCAAGTTTCTTAATGAAAATGTACCTTCAAATGCTTTAAAATTTTTCTCCTTTCATTTCCTAGCTTGGAGGAAAATAAAGTATGTTCTTCATGGTGGGTGTCCAAGGAATATTTACGGCCAAGGCAATTGCTACCTGGATTTTCTTAAAATAATAGGAAAGGAAAAAAATTAAAAAGATGCTCTGAACACTTGTAAACCTGCCCACTGAATCAAAGAATACCTAGAAGCAATTGGTGGCAAACATAATAATTACCGATTGTAATGGCCGAGGTATATTTCTTTCTCATTTTTATAGTAGCTATGTGCCTGTAGTCCAAGAACTCTAGAGAACGTTACATAGGAAAAATGTTAAGGTTAAGGACATAACCTTTTTATAGGAAATAGGCACGAGATAAATGCTCACCCACTTTAAAAAAGAAAGTGATAATTGTAATTCACTTGAAAGAAAGCAGTCTTAATTTATAAGCTTTAAAAGAAACTATCTTTATTATAGTGCAGACTATTCTAAGTGTGTATCAAAGCTAATATTTTATGCACACATTTTTGAAGGCATTTGCCATAAGTCAGCCTTAACAAACTCTGTTCTCAGCTATATCTCAGAGCACGACATATATCCATTGTCCAGCTATAAATCTGTAGTTGTTATTATACTTATGAATCTGATTCATGCAGGAAGCATTATCCCTGCAACTTTAATTAAGGAGTTAGGAATTTTCCCGTTTGAATTCCTGGCATTCTGCATACTTTATTGCATCTTCCCTTGTAAGCCTCAAATGAGATATTTGGATTACAGATCCTTAGAATAATAAAATCCGTAAGCTCTATATCAGGAATGGGTAAGTGGATTTGATCCAGCTTTAGAACTGACTTTGATGGTTCAAATTGCATTGAGTCTCTTAGGATTGGGTCAATCACTAATATCTAACTTTTTAAAGCTGCAATTTTAGGCATTTATTGATATCAGGATATTAAAATGCAGACTTTTGTTGTTTGGTTTCCTATTTCTGGAAAGCACGCCAGTCTCTTACTTGGGCTCAACTAAAGCCAAGATTCTGCTGGACTCAAGATCAATATGACAAAATCAGATATGAGGCAGAGGGAATGACCAGTTACATTAGACACTGTTACTTTTAATATAATGATCTTGGAATATATCTTTGTGCATATGTGCAGATAATTTTATACAATTACACGTTTCTATGCCATTATAGCTGTAGGTTGACTGCCTCATTAGACATTTTGCATTCCCACCTCATTTCTGATTTCCTGTTCTAATGCTACAAATACAAACAATGTAATAATAATGCTAGCTCTTAAATACGCCTGGTCTAAGAGTTTCATATGTTAACCCATTGAATGCTTTTAAAAAATCAGTGAGGTCATTACTATGATTATCCCCATTTTATAAATAAGAAAACTGGGACAAAGAGAGATTAAGTTTCCCAAGATCACAGAATCAGAAGATTGCAGAACTACATATTTGGCTCCAGTTTTCACAGTCTTAAGCACAATGCTATGCTGCTTGTACTAATATTTATGGAGCGTCTTTGAACAGCACTGCTCTGTCCAATCAGGAAAATGTTTGAAACTGTGACGTTGACACCAAGGAGCTTGCAATCCGATCATGAGACAAGAAATGCACACAGGAAAAACTTGTGAATAACATGTTATGTTATTAACATGTATTGAATAATTGATCTGTTCATTTACTATACTATTAACTAAATCCATGTAACCATCTGTAAGGAGTAAACTGTTTTTATCTATGTTTCTCATCTTGTGAGATAAGTAACTCAAGTCCCACAGCTAGTAGATAGCAGAGACGACTTGGACCTAGGCAGTCTGATTCCAAAGCCCTTGTTATTAATCCCTGTATTATCCTGGATGGGAACAAGTCTTAAAATGCATGTGGCAAACAGCTGAAAAGTACCTTAAGAGCTTCGCAAGAGTAGGAAATGTGAAGAATCCAGTGAATCAATTACTTAGCTAATTAATTTAATATTTATTGGTTATCTTTGTTGTCTCCAGCTGAAGTAGAGTTGGCTCTGAAGTGCTATTGGCTCTCTCAACTTAAGTATGCTCTCTTTTGTTTCCAAAGCCCTGCACATTGCTGCCAAGAATGTCCCCCATGCTCTGCCTTCCCTGGCACCATTCCACTCACTAACTACCGTCTCTATTAGCAACATTGTATGGCTAATTCCCATTTACCTTCCTGGTCTCAGCTTGGATCCCAAAGCCTCTGTAAAGACTTTTTGCCCCTCCAAGAGGTGAATGGGTATACTCACATGTAATCCCACCCCATCATGGCATCTACCGCACTGTCATGATTGTAGCTTTTCTTGTCTATCCACCTACTTCATGCCCTGCTCTGCCATACCTGTCCCTGAACCAACACTCCCTAACCCACCCCAACTAGTGTCTGAGCTTCTTGAGTGCTGGAACTGGGTCTTACTTCTCCTATTGAATTGCAAGCTTCTATCACAAAGACCAACATATAACAACTGCTATACAAATAAATTTTGGTTGAGTGACTTAGTTCTATGTGTCAGGCACTGTGCGTTAATACACTTAGTATGTGGCAGGCATTGGCAACACATTAATTTCCAAAATCTCATTGAACTCTGATGACAATCATCTGAGATATATTATTATTTCTATTTTGCAGGCAATTAAGACTCAAGGATATTAAATAACATCCTGAAGGTCATATAGTAAGTCAGGAGTTGAAATTAGAAATTCTGTCTGACCCTAATTCTCTGCTACATATGAACCAATCATTGCAATACAGTTTCTAAAAGTCATAACGAAGTTATAATAAGGCATACAGATGATATAAAGGAATCAGAAATTATCTTCTCATGTTGGTGGGGTGGACAGCAGGATCTTTGCATGGAAGTGATCCTGAAGAATAAATCTGATATACAGAGAGGGATCAGCACATGTGTCATGAGCTCTAAGATGTCCCAGCCTCTTTCTTCAGGGAGTGGTGGGGATTCTTCTGTAACTAGAACACAGGGTGCAGCGGGGAAGCAGCCAAGGGGCCTGGAATGGAGTATCAAGGGTACAAGAGCCAATCTAGTGCAAGGGAGGATCTGGCAGGAGTAGAGGAATGACAAAGGGATGTATCCACCTTTATTCTAAGAAGATGAGCGTGTGCTCCCAGGGGAGGCATGATCAAACTCTGCAAGGGATGTTAAGTTCAGAGTGAAGTCAGGTGGTGAATCAGCTGACAAAGAGGAAAGTAATTTCCCTCCATATTGCATGAGAAACAAGGGTCCAAAGCCTTTCACTTTGTCAGCAGCTCTTCAAATCACATGCCATAGACAGTTGAGTGGAGACTTGAAGGAGTGGAAGAGTATTTACTACATACATTAGACATCCCCTCTGTCCTTCTTGGCCTCTTCCTGTAATGCATGCTACGTTATCTACTGTTAGTATTATGTATGTGCTAGACACCACACTACACAAGTTCTTCCGTTTATTTTCCTTAATCCTTCCACTGTGGAGAGTATTATTACCCCCACTTTCTAGATAAGAGAGTTACAGATCAAAGAGGCTAAGCGACTGGTCAAGTCTCATAGCTAATTACTAACAGCCCAGATTAAACCCATGTGTATATGACATCAAAGTCTATAATCTGAACCGATTTTATGGAGGTTAAAGAATAACTGCCTAATATTCAATGCCTCCTCAGAGTCAAATACTTTATCTACCCAACGCATGACAAATGCGATAAGATATTTGCTCTGTCTCTAATCTTTTAGTTCATTAATTCTTAAAAAGTAAAGATGTCTCTAAAATTCACACGCTATTTTCTCCGGAGCAATTTCTTCCCTGTCCTCCTCTACCTCATTTTCTAATTCCACATTTGGAAATCATGGGATATTTCAATTATTTGCTGAGATTTCAAAATTCTCTTTTAGCATCTTGTATTTCCTTTTGAAGTCCACACTTGGAACTGAAAAGAACAACTTCATGAAAGAGCTTTAAAAATTAATGTGTGGTGCCAGTTGCACTCTCGGCCCGCTTTTAATGAGAAAAGGACAGGTTATTGTGCCATTACGTGGTACAGCCTATTCCTGGAAGCCATCTTCAGTTGTTCAGGATAATGTGTCTCTACTCTGCATCAGCCTCTTTGTTCCATAGATGCTATTTTTTAAAGAATTTTATGAACAGCAAATGGCTCCTTAGGAGAACATTGTAATCACTCAATCTTGAATTTTCCAGCAGTCTTGGTATAAGGAATGATAAAATACCCATGAGGCAGTGACAATTTTTAAAGCATGGTTAATTCCAGACTTCACATTCTTGGGGCATTGTGAATGCCTGAATCAAGGTCTGATATGTTTCAACTGACGTGCTAGAATAAATACTCAGACTTCCATTAGGAGGAAGATTGGGAACAAGAGTACTTCATTCATTCATTTAGTCAGTCAACAAATACATAGGGAGTGCCTGTTCCGTATCGGGCACTGTTGAAGGTGCTGAGGATACAAAGTTCTTACCCTCAAAGTGCTTACCTTCTGTGAGAGAAGACAGATAATAAACCAAAAACATATTAAATTATATCAGAAAAAATAAAGTAGGACAAGGAGATAAGGTGTGATATGAGTGAGACGTACTATTTTATAGAATGAGCAGGAAAAGGCCTCTCTAAATTGCGTCTCAATTGAGATCTTAAGGAAATGATAGAGCAAGACAGGCAGATATCAGGGGAAGAGTGTTTCCAGCAATCACGGCAAAGTCCCTGAAGTAGGAGTGCATTTAAGTAACAGCATGGATGCTCCTGTGGCTGAAACAGAGAGTAAGGGAGAATGGCAGGAGATGTCATCAGGAAGATGCAGGTGAGAGGCAGGGAAAGTTTGGAGCAAAGGCCATCACGCCTCCTATAAGCCCTTGGTAAAGAATTTAAATGTTATACTGTGTGACTTGGGAAACCGCTGCAGGGGATTGAGCAGAGGAGCGACGTGGTCTGACTCACCCTTTTCAAACATTTATCTACTCTGCATAGAATCAATGTAGGGGCAGATGTGAAAGCAGGAGAGCCACAGGGAGAAGGCTGTGTTCATCTGGGCAAGACATGCAGCTGCTTGGACCAGGGTTGTAGCAGTAGAGATGGCCAGTGGTGGTTTCATTTTAGATATTTAGAAAGAAGAGCTGTTACAATTTGCTAAGAGATTTGATATGAAAGAGAATAATCCAAATTTCTTTTACCTGTACGCCTGGAAGAATGGAAGTGTTATTTAGTGAGACAGGAAAGATTTCAGGAGAAACAGAGGGCAGGCGAGCATTGTCTCAGTTTTGGATATCAGTGTGAGATATGTGGTGGACATCTCTGCGGAGTTGCAGAGGAGGCACTTTGTTAGTGAGTCTGGAGATCAGCAATACGTCTGCACTGAAGATTTGAATTTGGGATTCATGACACTAGATAAAACCATCTAGGTCAGTGTTGGTAGAACACAAGTTCTTGATCTGTCTCTTCAAGGGGTTCAGTTATATTATCAACTAGGTATAACCACCCCGCCCCCCCGCACATGTTTTGATTTCATTCCATCCCTTCTGAGGGTGCAAACTTTCTATGCTTTTCCTACAATAATTTAAAATTAAGCGCCCCTTAAGCTAACTACGCATCTTGTTTCCAAAATTCTAAGAGCTGTCATGGAGAACAGCAAAGCTGCTGGTACACTTCGTGTGGCAACAAAACAATCTGAGCAGCTTTCTTGCTTTACCTGTTATAAAATGAATCAGCATGGCCCAACCACATGGTGGTGTAGTCAGAATGCTCATTTCTCCTAAATATCTACCAGCATCACAAGTGTGTTCCTGATTCTTATCTGTCATAATCGTAGCTACTGAGAAAGATCCCAGAGCCATAGTGACTTTTAGCATATGACTTTATTCTGAATGTTTATTTAGTAAAGCAGTGGCTTGAAAGAAGGAAAGCTGTGGTTACCCCATACTAGCAGAGGCAAGTAAGAGAATGCATACTGAACCACTCGTCTGAAAGTGAATGGTGAACACATATATATTCCAATGTAACTTTTATGCATGAAGAAAAGATGTCATAGTAATTGTAAAAGGGAGTATATAAACTGCTTCTATACCAAGTGTCCAAAATAGAATCTATTGTGTTGTAATGAGATTCAGAGTATTTGATTCAATAGGATGGAAGGACAGAGGAGACATGCTTCACTAGGCTGCAGCAGGTCCATGCAGTGCAAAGTGCTGCCAGAGGTGGAAGAAGGTCTAGCCAGGCAGGTATACTAAGGGCATGTGGACAAATAATGGTAGATGGCCATGCAGTTGAGGGATGATATAGGTTACAGTGGTGCACTGACTGCAGCACAGCCTGGTAAAGGAGGTACCAGGAGCACAAAACTTGCTAGTTGAAACTGGGAGTTCCAGATTGGAAGTAACTAGCCACAAGCCTAGGTCAGAGTCAGGACTCCAGTTTCGGGACATGAGGAATGGAAACCCAGGGCTATCAGAACAAAGCCAGGAAGGTAATTTGACCTTACATTTATGTAGAACCTTAAATTTAGAATGTTTGCATTATCTCCTGTGTTAGTCAGAGTTGCATCAGGAAATAAATGGCATTGTCAAATTGAATAATTCCTGGAGCGCCTAAGGGAGGGACTACGATTAAGGTGCTGGCCACGGGTAGAGATACCACAAGGGACAGTGCAGTTCCCTGGAGCTAGAAACAGTGGGGGAGCTGTTACCATTCACAGATCTGAAGAGTTGCAGGGGGAGAGCTATAAGCAAAACTAGGAGACAGAGGCTGTGTGGAGAAGGCAACCCTGTATGAGCTCTAACTGTAGGTTGAGAGAAGCAGACAACCTATAGTGACCCAGCTAGGTTGGAGCTAGGGGTATATATTTCTGACCCAATCTCACTAGCCCCCAACTTTCTGCTACTGTTCTGCACTGGCAAACTCAGCAGGAAGCTGAGGGCAAGGGAGCATGGTGAGCTGTTTCTACAAGTCAGCCTCAGCAGGGTAGAAGGGTTGAGAGTAGATTTTCAGGGACTAAGGAACATCATCCAGTGCATCTCCCGATGAGAATACATGCATAGAAAGTACATGAGCAGATGAAAAAAAATTGAAAAGAACACACACAAGCATAGGTGATCAGAGTGTAGAGTCATTTGTTGTATCATTTTTATTGGAGTCTCATTCCTGCTACACTTCTTGTAATGCATTTTGAATTGATTTTAGAAATTAATTCTACAGTTTCCTTGTGGCTAATACAATCATATTGTGTTGAACTTTTTTCAGGTTAAAAACATCAGTTCATTCAAAGTAAACATGTAAAGAATACCACAATTTAAAAACTCTTTTGGAATTGTGTGTATGTACCATTTTTTAAACATCTGAGAGATTTGACCTCTACCAAACACAAGGACAAAGTTGTGTTCCAGCCTCAGAGAGATTGGCTTCCCAGTCATGCATCCAAGCAGACGATCAGGTGCAGAAGAACAAGACAGGAATCATTTGTCAGGACAGAGATGAAAGATGGGAATCTTGATTGAAAGACCGAACATCAGTGCTAAGGCAAAAGACCAGACACAGGCCAGAGTTGAGTGGACTTTATAGTTGTTATTGAGTTCTAAATTGGGATTCTTTCAGTGTTCTCTGATGAAGGATCAATTGCTCATAGAACCTAGAGAATTGAGCTGAGTTTCCATGAGGGGACCAGGCAGCCCCAGGTACTGATGAGAGACAGAGTATGAATGCAGGGAACCAAGCAAGTGGTGGCAAACGTATTTGACAATTGCAACCATTTTCCCCAAAGTAGCTGCTTCTAGTTGTTTGCCCACCTGTGTAAATGATGCTAACACGGGGAGGAGAATCAGATTTTTCTCAAAGGCATGCTAGTTTATTTGGCCTGACACCAAAATTGCACCTGCTAGAACAATTAATTGAGTCACACATTGCGAGAGGCTGATAGAAACTAGAAATTTTATTTTAAAGCTGAGTTATCTCATACAGTGCTTTCTAGAAGTTTCCAGTAATCTTGAACATGTGGAGCCTGAATTCTAATGCCATCTGTGATGTATTTGACTTTTAGTCATATCATTTAAATGAAGGTAACTGTGATTTTAAAATAGTGTTCATAGAATCTAGGAACATGGCAAATATTGTGAATTTTTTAGTAGGTTTTATTGCATGATAGTTGCAGGCAGTAGCAAAATAAATTATGTTTTTTTCCTGTATTTGTATCATGTGGTTATTACCTTGATTTTATCACAATGCAATAGTTTTAAAAATAATTAATTTTGCCAGAATTAATTTGGGGACTTGTCTATGCCAATAATTAATATAGCTGTTGAGAATATAACCCTAAATAATTGTCAATAGTAATTTAATTTTATACCAAAATATCATAAAATTTACAATATTCCTCAGACTACATTTATATGAGAAATATAATGCTCTAAGTTTCAGTAAAACTTGTTCAGAATGCTATATTTTGTTATTTTGTGTGAACTTTTAGATGATGAAATACATAGGCTGTTTCTGCACTGAGAAATGAAAGAACAAAGAGAATTATAATTTAGGAATGTAGACTTAAATTTTTTTTTTTAATAGCCAGACAATTGAGGTGAAAGGGAAATTCTTTTTTTTTTAATCTTTATTGTTTTCCTCTTTTTTTTTTTTTTTTTAAGACAGAGTCTCACTCTGTCACCTAGGCTGGAGTGAGGTGGTGCCATCTCAGCCTCCTGGGTTCAAACAATTCTTCTGCCTCAGCCTCCCGAGTAACTGAGACTATGGGAGCACACTACCACACTCAGCTTGCTTATTTATTTATTTACTTATTTATTTATTTAAGTAGAAACAGGGTTTTACCATGTTGGCCAGGTGGGTCTCGGACTCCTGACCTCAATTGATCCACCTGCCTCAGCCTCCCATGGTATTGGGATTACAGGTGTGAGCCACAGCGCTTGACTCAGAGGGAGATTTGATGAAGAATTATTTGTCTCAGTTTTTAACTATATTCTATGAATGTACATATATGTCAAAACATACTTCTAATAGTTTACTAAAATTTGTTATTTCTCAACTAACTGTGCCCTTTGTTTAGAAAACAAATATATTAACATAAGCAAAAAAATAAAAATAAAAATTATCTATAACCACACAATCCAGAGAAAACAATAAGCATGTAACTACACGATACTTTTTAATGTGAATTATCAAAAACTGACTATATTTGTACAGATTTTCAGAAATCATGCCCATATATAGAAAAATATAGCCATTTTTGTACATATTTAATTAATTTTTTTTTAGAGATAGTTCTTGCTTTGTTGCCCAGGCTGGAGTACAATGATGAGATTATGGCTCACTGCAGCCTTCAAACCCTGAATTCAAGTGACACTCCCATCTCAGCCTCCCTAGTAGCTGGGACTGCAAGTATATGCCACCATGTCTGGCTAATTTTTTATATTTTGTAGAGATGGAGTCTCACTATATTGCTCAGGCTGGTCATGCTTTCCTGGGCTTAAGTGATCCTCCCACCTCAGCCTCTCAAATTGCTGTCTTAAGTGATCCTCCCGCCTCAGCCTGTCAAATTGCTGGTATTACAGGCATGAGCCATGGTTCCTGAGTGAGGTATATATTTTTAATAGAAAATATTTGTACAGGTTGGGCGCATGCCTATAATCCCAGCAGTTTGGGAGCCAACGTGCACAGGTCATGAGGTCAGGAGATCAAGACTATCCTGTCTAACATCATGAAACCCCGTCTCTACTAAAAGTACAAAAAATTAGCCAGACATGGCAGCACGCACCTGTAGTCCCAGCTACTCGGGAGGCTGAGACAGGAGAATCGCTTGAACCTGAGAGGCTGAGGTTGCAGTGAGCCGAGATCGCGCCACTGCATTCCAGCCTGGGTGTCAGAGTAAGACTCCATCTCAAAAAAAAAAAAATATTTTTCACAGCACTTTTTGTGTCTCTTAGTGGCTGCTCCTTGGGTTAAAAGTTTTTATTTTAGATTGATTCTGAGTTCTGGCATTTTAAAAGATTTATTTAAACTAAATACTTTGTTTTTTGACAAGCCCCCAATTAACTGTAATTAATCATAGAAAATTTTAGGATCTTAGGGTACAACAGATTAAAAAATAAGTCATTTAAGCCCTAATTCTGATACTAGGTGTCTTCTTCAATATTCTTGCTGTGGTTATGAAGCCTCGGATAGATTGTCTTTATTAATGAGAGGCTCACTTCCTTTTGGGGGCTATCCATCTTGAAATAATTTTTGCTACTAGAAAATATTTCCTGATGTTGTTCTACAATTTATGTTTATATGGTCTCTAACCCTCAGAAACATCAGAGAAGGCCTAGTCCCTCTTCTGCAGGGACAGCAGCCCAACCACAAAATTAAACACAGCAGCAGATTTCTCCTATTCTCTCAGTTTCTTTCTCTGTATTTCCTCTTCTTTAGCATAAATGCCAACCATTCCCTAAGGCCCTCTTTATGTTTCAAAATATCTGATTGTGTTAGAAACAGCAGGCCATATTATTATTCCATTCTTACAGAAACTATCAGTTTTATGTAGAAGTATCATTTAAATTAGATTCAAATTTCCCATGATAAATAATTGCGATATTTATTTTTTCTAGAGAGATAAAATTCAACGAATTGCTATATTGAAATCAGGCAATGTAATTTGCAATATTTTTCTTTCAGTGATGTTTTATGGGGCTTTTAAATCTAATACTTAATTCAGTAAATTTTATTTTTAGGGTCTTAGATTCATCTGATATATTTATGTATCACCAGCCGTTGTACAGAGGATAATCCTAAAATCCATAGCTCCTTGACTATCCAAACATGTCGATAATATAATACATAATTTCACAAATTACCTAGTACTAAGATCTGGCTCTTTGAGTATACTGCATTTAAAGGCAAAAGCTCCAAATCTGCAAACTTCGTTATACAGCATTATCATTTCTATCTCTAATTCCTTAATCAAAACAGCCATTAGCAATGCAAATAATAAAGGAAATTGGATTACAAAGGAAGTAAAGATTAGTGACTCTAAGAGCAGATAGCTGGTTTTAGAAAGCCAGGCTGAAGTTGGGCTCAATTTTATAATTCAGATAAACAATGCAACTAGCTTGTAATAAGCCTTTTCAATTTTAAAGATAAATTACTGAGTATTTTTGTTTGTTTGATGAGAATTTTCCATGAAATCCATGAGTAGCAATGGATTAAATAATTATGCATTTTAACAGGATGACCTGTAACATAGCAAATCACCTCAAATCATGAACATTGCTTTTTAAACATTTTATTATTATCATTATTATTTGAGACAGAGTTTCACTCTGTTGCCCAGGCTGGAGTGCAATGGCGTAATCTCGGCTCACTGCAACCTCTGCCTCCCAGGTTCAAGTGATTCTCCTGACTTAACCTCCCGAGTAGCTGCGGTTACAGGTATGCACCACCACACCTGGCTAATTTTGGTATTTTTAGTAGATATGGAGTTTCACCATGTTGGCCAGGCTGGTCTCGAACTCTTGACCTCAAGTGATCCACTCCTGACCTCAAGTGATCCCAAAGTGCTGGAATCATAAGCATAAGCCACCATGCCCACCTGAACACTGCTTTTTGAGGTGTCACTTGAGAAATTGGTTTTTGGTGGATTCAATCAGTGCTTTGTCTTTCTAGGTCCCAAGATTTTGACTGGTTGGTTGTATGACTAGAGTTGCTGGAATTCAAGTAATTTTATTTTAACTATTAAACTGAAAGCAGCATGTTACAACAGAACATGTGTTCCAAAGAATTTACTGAGAAGAAGCAAAGTAGTACTTGGGAGAACTCTAGGTAAAGTTAATTAAGGTTCCTACCAATGCAGATTGGCAAAATCTTTTGTCAGTTTCTGCCTTCAAGATAGTCTTAGTTTGTACCCCAGAGGCTGGTTAGATTTACTGGACCGATCTCTGCATAATGCAAAAAGCATCTCTGCTATTTAGATTTCTAGATTATACATATTAGGTATATAAATATTAATAAAAATTTTCTGCCCTTAAATATGACATGTCACAGTTAATATTCTGCACTCTCTGACTAGATATCTACTTTTCAATATTTGCTGCTAGAACTTTATTAATAAATTTGAAGCTTGTTTTTTTCTCTGTGTGAATTTTATCGGGAACACTATGTTCAAACAACTTAGGAAAAAATATTGGCTATTTATTTTTTGAGGGAAGATAGGAATGTAGCATGTGTTTGTTCTACAGTTTTAGCAATGTAAGATATTATTGAGATAAATGGAATCTTAGACACAAAGTGTTTCATTTTGTTAAACATAGCAGAGGAATGCTTTAGTGTCTCATGGGAACATCAAAATTCCCCATTATTTAAGAGCTAGCACAAGGTATCAACGATCCTGGAAAAGAGCTTCCTTCATTGGTGGTAGACTCGGTGGCACTGGTTTGCAATTATTGCTGCCCATTGGAACCCCCTTGAAAGTTTAAAAAATACTGAGGCTTGTGTCCTAGCCTCAGGCATTCTGATTTAATTGGTCTGAAGCATGGTTTGGGGTTGGGATTTTAAAGTTTCTCAGGTAATTCCAATATGCAGCCACAGTTGAAAACAGCTGCTCTAAAATGGCATCTAACCAACATTAGTGATTTCTTCTAACATGTGTTGATGATTTTTAAAGCTATGTTCTCTAAAGAAACCCCTAGACCTGAAAATTGCTCCATGCAAAGAGATTCTGTGGTCCAATCAACTTGAAAAGTGTTGTGTATCTTATTATCCTCTTGGAGAAATCTAATTTATCTGGACACATTGAAGATAATGGTAGGCCCACTGTAGTGTCTCACACCTGTAATCCCAACATTTGGGGAGGTTGAAGCGTGAGGGTTGCTTGATCCCAGGAGTTTGAGACCTGCCTGGGCAATATAGCAAGATCGTGTCTTTAAAAATAAAAATTAAAAAAATTATATATATATATATATTAGCCAGGCATGGTGGTGCAAGCCTGTGATGCCAGCTACTCAGGAGGCTAAGGTGGGAGACTTGCTTGAGCCCAGGAGGTCAAGGCTGCAGTGAGCCATGATCACATCACTGCACTTCAGCCTGAGTGACAGTGAGACACTGTCACACACACACACAAAAGGCAATGGTAAAAAACATTTCTAATCCAGTATTTCACAGAATCAGGGTTCTTATTTTTTATAACAGCTATTATGATCCCGTAAAACTAGCATTCTTTGGCTCACACATTGGCTAGTGGATTTATGTTTTGCTGAGTTACTTCTGATCTCTGTGTTTTAAGAATAAAATTCCGGCTGGGTGCAGTGGCTCACTCCTGTAATCCCAACACTTTGGGAGGCTGAGGTGGGTGGATCACCTGAGGTCGAGAGTTTGAGACCAGCCTGGCCAATTTGATGAAACCCCATCTCTACTAAAAACACAAAAATTAGCTGGACGCATTGGCGGGTACCTGTAATCCCAGTTACTGGGGAGGCTGAGGCAGGAGAATTGCTTGAATCTGGGAGGCAGAGGTTGCAGTGAGCCAAGATTGTGCCACTGCACTCCAGCCTGGGCAACAGAGCAAGACTCTGTAAATAAATAAATAAAATTCCCACTTTCGTTGCTTATCTATGACATTATACCAAAAAATTTATCTGTTCTTGGTCATATGGTCTTACACTGGTAATTTTCATATCTGTGTGGCTGTTCAGTAAAGTGTATGTTGGCACGAACCCCACTGGAACTGAGGTTCTGCTCCGGACTACTCCCTTTGGACCCAGTGTTTATTAATGCAAAGGACTTGGCAGTAAGAACATCCATCTTTAGTTCCCAAATTGACAAAAAGCAGGGAAGGACTACCAATCTTGCTCAAAAGTTACCATTTATTAGTTGCTTAAATCCCCTTTAAATTTACTCTCTTCTGCAGCTTACATTATAAGCTCTCTGTCTTAAAATGTCTTAAAATCTCAAAAGCATCATGAGATGTGTTTCTTTTCCTGGGCTGAAAGCTGGAAGTTATGAGATGGAAAGAGTGGAGAATGGAGTGATTGAGGTTGTGAAGGTATAATGAAGAGAAGGGAGGTCCATTCACAAATGAGAGTTAGATTGAGTGATGGTAAATTAACCTTGAGGCTGGAGGAGGCAGTAGACAGGCCATTTATCATTTCTCCTTGGGTAGAGATGAAGATGTGACAAGATTACACACCCAAAAACAAAGCGACCCATGCTGTCTGTTTACTTCACATCTCAGGTGTTGTCTTACTCGATTTTTTGGCAGCATGACAACTTGGCCTCCTCCTCCTCTATTTTCTTCCCTTGGCTTCTGGAACCCTGTGCACTCCTGGTTTTCTTTTTATGGCTTTGACTGCTTCTTCTGGTCTCTCCCAGGTTGGGGAAGACACTCCTATCTTTGCTCCCATTATGACCTATATCCACTTACTTGCATTACGGCACTGGCTCCAACTACTAAAAAGGTTTCTTTCATTGTACTTTCACTGTATTATTTTTATATTAAATATATAATATATGATATTTTATATTAATTATAATATCTTTAGTAGTAAGAAGTATACTATTCATTTATGTCTCCCCAAATTAAGGCAGACACCTAATAGGGCATTGACAAGTGTTTATTCTTTTATTATTTTTATTACTTTAATTTTTTTTTTTTTCGGATATGGTATCACTCTGTCAGCCAGGCTGGAGTGCAGTGGCACAATCATAGCTCACTGCAGCCTCAAATGCCCGGGCCCCAGTGATCCTCTCTCCTTAGCCCCCCAGTAGCTGGGACTACAGGTATACACCACCACAACTGGTTAATTTTTGTATTTTTGGTAGACATGGGGTTTCACTAGGTTGCTCAGGCTGGTCTCAAACCCCTGAGCTCAAGTGATCCTCCTGCCTTGGCCTCCCAAAATGTTGGGATTACAGGTATGAGTCACAATGCCCAGCCAACAGATGTTTGTTAAACTAAATTAATTGATTGATCCCACAAACACCCAAGAGATCCAACAGAGAAATGAAATAAATACCAGCGGGAAATGCCACCAAAAAGAATAGTGACTTACCTTTCTAATTATGCAATTGTCTTGCCACTTAAAACTATAGCTCTTTTTGATTATAGCACTGATAAATATTTGTTGTATTTAAGTAACTGGCATTGTAGAAGATCTGAAAAATAAAGAAATAAAGGATACAAAATGCACAAATCTACCACCCAAATATAACCATTGTAAATAATTTTGTGTTTTCCTCCAGGTCTTTTTCTAGGCTTAAGTAGGAGTATATATATGTAGGAGTGTATGTGTATGTGTGTGTGTGTGTGTTGTCTGTGTGTGTGTACTTTTCTCAAAATAATTTGGGTCATAATGAAAGCAACGATTTTGTACTTTTTTTGATTCAATATATTCTTTCACTTGGCAAGTATTTGTTGAGGGCTTAATATAATGTACTAAGTACTATTTTTAGGTTCTGGGAGTGCACCAGTGAAGAGTATTTTAAATGTTTTGCTGACAAACTTGATTTTAAATGACTTACTAATGTTTTACATTTTAGGTCAACTAACTTGATTAATTTAACCAATTTCTGACTATCATTGTTGCCATTTCACACCATGATTAGTAATCTTGCAACAAGTAGCTTTATTCATAAATTTTTGTGTTTTTCTTTGATCACTTACTAGGAGCAATGGAAGTAAGCTCAAAGATTAGTTAACAAACTGCAAATCCTGCACTTTTTAAAAAGTTGTTCAGGGATACTTCAGTAAAAGGTTTTAGTAATTTATAATCCTCAATTTCCATCAGTGTATGAAGGAACCCATCTTGCAACTCTCACTGGTATAACTTACATTTTTATTAGGAAATATATTTATCTGCCTATATATTGCCTCACATTAGTATGTATTTTACTCTAGTATGTGTAGCTTTCATATTCTATATAAATATGTATTCTTGTTTTTCCTTCAACTTTTATATTGCTTCTCACTGGATGTGGCTATTCAGGAAATATAAACATTAAAGGAAACCCCTAAAATCCTATAGTAAGGCGTTTTTTGTTTTGGATCCAAGTTATATTTTAGCTTACTAGTTGAAGTCCTGGGGTTTTCAAAATGGTTTCCTGATCATTTTTTTCCTTGGTTAACATATTCAGTTCAGGTGCGCATGTTTAGTAGGGGTACATACATTAAGCAAGGCAGATGTTCAGTGAAAGTCAAGTGTCCTTCAAAGAATAACAGCAGCATCCCAGGGGTTCCCTTTGAGTGTGAAACTTTCTATCAGACTAGCATAATCATCTGCTGAGGGCATCCTGATGTGTCAGCCTCTTCATGAGCTTAACCTGGATCAAGGTATCTGACTGTACTGTCCATTGTGGATTACTGTCTCTGTTTCTAGACCTATTGATAGAAAAGGTTTAGATATCACAACAAAGAATATTTTTATCTCAACCACTAATTAATAAAAGACTCACACTTCTGAAAGCAAATTATTAATTTTTTGAAAGGAACACACTTTTAAGGCCAAGATGTGCTATTTGTGAAATATTTCTAAGTGTTACTACAAAGTAATCTAAGTCGAGTGCTATTTAGCTAAAGAAAAATAAATAATAATTCTGTGTTCTTCATCTGTAGGAGTCACAATGCTGAGGTTGCAATAAAAAATTAAATGGAGTTCAGCTAGTCTCTAGAGCAAGGCGTCTTTGCTTTTGGTACAAGAGGTGACACTAGTAGATGACTCCTTGTTTGGGGTGACTGTAAGTCTAGCTTTATAGCTCCCTCTGTGATCTTTGTTTTTCCCTAGTTTGATGCTTTATTTCCTATGGACATGTATCCCTTCGAATTTATGTAACTTTTTTTTTCTGTTGCTCCTATCATGCTTCCCAGAAGACAAAGAGAAGATATGTGTAGAGTAAATCAAGGTTTCTCATTCATGGCATCTGAATGTACATTGTAGGATATTTGGCAGTATCTATGAGCTGTGCCCACTAGATGCCAGTAGCACCTCTCTTCCCTAGTTGTGACAACCAAAAAATGGTCCTAGTAATTGCCAAATGTCCTTTGGGAGGCAAAATCACCCCTGACTGAGAAGCCCTGGAGTAAATGTGGCTCGGTCTTCCTGTAGAATCCCCCACTTGACCTTGTGGCAGGCCGTGTTACATTGTCTACCCAATAGCCAGAGTAGCGTTTCCTAAAAATAAGGCCTTGCCACTTCCCTGCTTATAACAGTCCAATGTCTTCTTGTGGCCCTGGAGTAAAATCTGAACTCCTGTGAGATCCTATGTAGCCCTCCATGAACTTACACCAATCCACTGTCTCATCGGCTTCCCCTCTTCTATCCTTCACCTTTCTAAATTTATTATGATCAAAGCCGCCCTCAAAGGGGCCTTTTCTGCCACTTATTAACGCAGCCTCTCTCTTCTTCTAGTCACTCTATTATATCATATGTTTTCTTTTTTTATATGCACTTTTTACAACCTGAGATTACCTGGTACCTTTATTTGTCTGCTGGTTAACTGTCTTTGCACAAGCACAGCAGAATGTAAGCTTCTTGAGTGAAAAGGACACTTCTACTTTGTTCACTACTCCTTGCACGATGCTAAAGCTTAAACTTAATAGATATTCAAAAAAATACAGTGAATAAATAAATAAATAGGTAAAATTAAGCAGAGGCAGTGACTCAGTATACGCACGCATGCACACACACACACACACACACACACATTCTCTTTTTCTGTATTCACACTTTAACAATTCAGTAATATTTTAGATAGTCAAAAAGGGGCAGAAAACAAAGAAATGCATCCTTATGTATCTACCATCCGGATAATGTGATCTTGAGTTGTGATACATGAAGGGTGCCATCATGTATTTGACGGAATCAGTGTGCATATGTATATAATAGTTTACAAATAGATCATCAAGACTTTTTCCATCCACATAAATCAACATTTTTGTGTTAAGTAATTACTAAGGGTGAAGTTTGGAAATAGCAAGATTTATTTCCTTCCATCAAGGGGCTCACAATCCAGAGGGCAGGCCAGTGGGATAGGAGAGGAGACCATTAGAGATAGTCTGATAAGTGCTTCAATGTGAAATGAAGGATCAGGAGCTAGCAGTGTACTTGAGAAACCCTGGGATGGGCAGATGCTGGAGTGTATGTGTTAAAAATCAGAAAACCCTGACTAGGGTGCTAACTCGTAAAAGAGTCCTCTTATGTATTTTGGTACAGAAACACTCCACTTGGTAAAAGGAGTGTGCTTATAAATCCCCACCTCACCAAATGAGAAGGAGCTGCTGGCAAGATCTGAGCTCAACACCCCAGGAGCCTCCATATTTGGAAGGCTTTTGGTTTCCTCACTTCTTTTGCTTTCTATTTTTGCCTTGAAATATGTGCACTCCTAGAGTTCCCTATTTTCAAAAACACTTCTGAGCCAGTAAGGAAGAAAAGTTTATTTTGGGGAACTTCCAAATATTAGTGAATTGCCATTGATTATTATTTCACTGTAACAGGAAGGCAAATCTGTACTAGTAGGTAGTAATATAATGTTGATATTCTGCCCTAAATGATGGGTGCAGTATAAATACCATGCCCAAGTAGATCTTTATATTTTTGAGTGTGGCACTATGTCAGTAGGAGCAGCGGCTTTTCAGGTATTTTCCATAATTCCAAAAATGTGATGAGGGTCTTCAGGTGTGGTTAAGTAATAGGAATACTGTGAGAGCATTAAAAAAAATCTTTTGGGAGGGTTTATAATCCTGTAAGTCTAACACATTGCTCTTCATTTGAGTAGTTGCTCAATGTGGTTTTATTTTGTCAGGTTCTTCATGGAACAACAAACAAGACAGTGAAGATTCTTACAGTTATTGCTTTGCAGTATGATACAGTCATTCAAAAGGCAAATATCTCTCAGATTAATTTAATATATGAGAGGCAATTCGTGCTCATCTTGATTTTTGGAGTGGTTAAGAAGCTATGCATCCTTTCCCCAGTTACATTTTTCATGTGATTTCAAATATATCATACTCATTCAGATATTCTGAATTTGGGAGGACAGGCACAGAGAATATATTTGAATATACTTGAGAGTTTTCTTTTTCTCATTTGAAGATAACTGGGTAACCATTCTGAAAATTAAATGCTTTCCTCTCCTCTTGTTCTGCTTAGAATTTTAGCCATTCAAAGTGGAATGTGAGAGTGATTTAGCTCATTACTCCTTGGTTTTTTTCTCTATCCTTCACTTTTTTTAGTTGTTTGCAGCTGATGTGTTTCCAATGGTGTACTGAGCTGGTTTTTGCTTTTGTTGATAGCTGAGCTCATACGAAGTTTTCTTAAACTGCTTTTATGATACCATGCCTCCCCAACAGGCAAAATGGTCACACGTTCTCAGCAGGTCTAGGGTAGGGGATCACCTATAAGGAGCTTCTCTTCTTCCACAGGAATTGAAGACATCTAATTTCTCGTCTTTTCCTGTCCCTGTAGACACAAATGTCAAAACTGGTCTTGCTGGTGGCATTTGAAATGGTGTATGCCATTCAGGAAGCATGACTGTTTACCCATTAATCACTCTGGGCCACCAGTCAAAATATTTTCTCTGCAAAAATGCCTTTCCTATTTTGTACCAATTAATATTGGATGGAACTCAAGAGTCACAGTTAATCTTTGGCAAAGCTTTTATTTGCTGTCAGGCATGCAGACATGAAAAATGCTCAATGTAATATTTTAATTAATAAAAATATGCTGAGAAGTGTATTTTTTTCTGAAGTAGATTTTTATTGCACTTCATTACATTTCCAAATTTAATGGACACATATATTATGTTCTGTCACTACAGGAACCACATCAAGACAGGCTTTTTATAGGCTGTTGGATGTCGTTATAAAACTCACACAAAGACAAAATTGTTTCTTATAAGTTTAAAAGAAGCTGTGCTCATTTACAGTATGTATAATTTACTGCAGAGCTTGAGGCAATAGAGAGGGTCTTTATTTGATTTAGAGACTAACACTTCTTTTTATGAAGCTCTTAAGTGTTAATTATTTCAGGTCTGTGTTCATGAAGATATAACTTGGTTTATTGTGAGAGCAAATTAAAAAAAATTCAAACGGTATAATAGACAAAACAGAGGAAATTATTGTTTGTAACTGTTTAAAAAGCAAAGCACTTTTAAAAACAAAATTTTCTAAACATATGTAACAGTAGAAAGTACAATGAACCCCAATATTCAGCTTGAATAACCACCAATATTTTACTGTATTTCTTTTATGTGTCCCCTACAAACACCACTTTTTATGGTTGAAATATTTTAAAGTAAATTATAGTAAAATGGTGAAATATCATTTTACTATCAAATACTTCAGTATGCATCTTAAAAAAGAAAGAGGCAAGAACAAGGACCACATAGTGAACAACTTTCTATATTCAATAAAAAAATCATAAAACGCTATGACAGAACAGAGACCAAACACACAGATCATATCAGCAAATGCAAATAGGCTTACCTTACTTATTACAACAACAAAAAAAAGAAACTATTTTCAGATTGCCCAAAGAAGAAAATCCTTACTGTATATTTAAGAGAAACATACCTAAAATTAAGTGATTTTGAAGGTTAAAAATAAAAGAATAGGCAATTGCAAATTTTTTAAAACTCAGGGTTCTTCTTATAGGGAAGCATAAATTAAGGCCAGAAATATTAAAAGAGATAAAGAAGGATATTTTATACTACTAAAGGCAGAAATTCACAAAGATGATTCAAAATTTATCTTTTCTTCCAGTAACACAGAAACGACCTTCAAAAAGCCGAAACTCCTACAGATGAGAAATAGACAGAGAACACACTAATAGTAGGAGATTTTAACACACTTCTCTCAGTTCTAGGAAAGTAAAGGCCGAAGCGCTAGTAAGGATAGAGAAGACTCAACATAACCAATAAGTTAAAGCTAATATCTATAAACCTTGAACACTGATAATAGAGATTATGCCTTCCTTTTATGTAAGAGCCTTTGAAACTGAAATTAGTGAAAGCTGATGGAAGGGAAAAAAATCATAGCTTTTGAACACTGGTTTAACATTTCATAGCACTTTCAAAGTTAGAAAATGTATTCACATTTTCAACTCAAAGTTATTTATGTATTTTCCACATTCCATTCACATGGCCTGCTCCATCCTGAACAGGGATCAATTCTGGCTATTTATGATTTTCCACATTAAAAGTAAGCACTGGGGCTGATTTTTAGATCAGATGGAGCTTGGAATATTTTTCCTCAAAGTTTTCCAATTTTAATTTCCAAGGAACTATCCAGCTTAGCCTCATATGAGCTTTCTGCCTCTTTTAAATTCCAGGAGAGAAATGTGAGAATTCACAAATAGAGAGATTGCTTTTCCATCAGTCACAACCCATGGCTGACATGTGCAAGGGGCTTCATAGTTAAACAGTTGGGTAACATGCAGGCCTTTTTTAAACAAAATGGAAGATGAACCTGTTTCTCAGCAGCATTACTTCAACCTTCAGGATTTTTTTGGGTCCATAAGGTATAGCATATCTTTTACTCCCAGTTTTCATAAATGAATATTAGTGAGTGATAGGGAGCATAGATTAGATCACAACAACCAATATTGATTATAATGGGATTCCAATTGGAGACTAGTCTTCTATAAAATGGTCCAAAGCTGCTATGGGAAATGTATAGAATCTGAAAGCCACTTTACTTAAGTGACTGGCTGCTCTGCTAGCTTAGCATTTATTTATTTGTTTGCTCTTGTGTTTTTTAAAATGTGTTTGTTGTTGAATTTTTTTTGTCTCAATACCTTGGGGTTCTAATACCTTCCTGCTGCAAGGGAAATTTGCAAATGTAACAAAGTAGTTGTGAAAATGGAGTGCTGGAGGCGGATTGCTCTGGGAATTCAAACCACTTACTAGCAATGTGACCACAGCAATTCACTTCAATTCTTTCAGCTTCATAGTTACCTCTTGTAACATGGGAAACATAATAATAGTACTCACCTAATGGAGTTGTTGTAAAGATTCCATCAAGTTTTTGTGAAATACTTAGCACAGTGGCTATATACATAAAGCATTCTATTGATGCCATAAGGTATAGTAATAATTAGCATAATGTTATAATAATAGTATTTAATGTTAAGTTAATTGAAGAGACTGAGAAACTCATGTAGGTAAAAGTAAAAATGAGACTTTTAAAAATATTTTATTTTTATTTTTAATTGCGGAAGAAAATAATAGAAAATTTACCATCTCAGCTATTTTTCAGTGTATAAATCAGTAGGGTTAAGAATATCCACATTGTTGTAAAAGAGAATTCTAGAACTCTTCATCTTACAAAACTAAAACTCGATGTCCATTCAACAAGCCTTGGAAAAAAAGCTTTTTAAAGAACAGTTTTAAATTTACAGAAAAAATTGTGAAGATGGTACAGAGAATTCTCATGTATCTCACACCCGGTTCCTTCATTATTAGTCTCTAACATTAGTATAGTACATTGGCTGCAATTAGTAATATCAACATATTATTGTTTACTGAAGTCCATACTTTATTCAGATTTCCTTAATTTTGTACTGAATGTTCTTTTTTCTATTCCAAGATCTGTTCAGGGTTCAACACATTTAGTTGACATGACTCCAGTTTCCTCTTGGCTGACAATTTTTTAGACTCCTTGATTTTGATGGCCTTGACAGTTTTGAGAAGTATTGGTCAGGTATTTGGTAGAATGTCTTCATTTGGGATTTACCTGTTTTCTCATTATTAGATTTAGGTTAGAGTACATACAATCCATCTGACATTATTATGGAGGTTGACCTTGATTACCTGACTGAGGTAGTGTTTGTCAGCTTTCTCCATTGTTAAGTTACAAATGTTTTAATTTGAAATTCTCTAATAAAATGATGTTGAGAATCTATTCTTAGGCCTACCTGCCTTCTGTATATCTTAATTGGTAAGATATCTGCTCAGGTCTCCTACCCATTTTTAAAAAATTGGTTGGTTTGTTTCCTTACTGTTGAATTTTAAGATTTCTTTGAATATTTTAGATATAAGTTCATTGTCAGATATGTATTTTACAAATATTTTCTCCCAGTCTGTAGCTTGCCTATTTATTCTCTTAAGTGTCTTCCAGAGAGCACAAGTTTTCATTTTTAATAAAGTACAACTTAGCAATTTTTTTAATGGATTATACTTTAGTATTAAATCTAAAAACTCACCACCAAACACAAGTTCATGTAGATTTTCTGCTTTGCTCTTTTTTAGGAATTTTATGATTTTACATTTTACGCGTAACATGTAAATCTGTTTTGAGTTGGTATCTGGGTGTTTTATTTCATGTTTCTTTTTTTTTTTTTTGGCTATGAATATCCAATTTCTCCATTGCCATTTGTTGAACAGATGATCCTTTTCTCTACTGAATTGCCTTTGCTCCTTTTACACAGAGCAGTTGACTGTATTTGTGAGTCTTTTTCTGAGCTGTTTTGTTCCAGTAACTTGTGTCTATCCTTTAGTTAATATGTCACTGTCTTGATTACTGTAGTTTTATGGTAAGACTTGAAATCAGCAAGAGTGAGTTCTTCACTGTTGTTCTTTAATATTGTTTTGGCTATTCTAGATCTTTCACATTTCCATATAAACTTTAAATCAGTTTGTTAACACCTATAAAGTAAGTTGCTTGGATTTTAATGGAGATTTCATGAAATCTGTAGATTGCTTTATGAGGTCTTGTCATCTTAACAATATTCAGTTTTCTACTCCATGAACATGGAAAATATCGTTTATTTAGATTTTCTTTCATCAGAATTTAAAAATTTTGTATAATTCGGTTTACAAGTAAAATTATAACACTCATGGAGAAAAGAGAGGATGTGTGGAAATGAAAACTCTTGTACAAATGTAAATTAGTATAACCATTATGGGAAATAGTATGGAATTTTCCCAAAAGTTAAAAATAGTGCTACTATATGATCCATCAATCCCTCTACTGAATATATACAGCCCGAGGAAATGAAATCATTATATCAAAGAGTTGCCTTCACTCCTGTATTAATTGCAGCACTATTTCTAATAGCAGAGACATGGAATCAACTTAGGTGTTCATCAACAAATGGATACATAAAGAATATGTAGCATATATCCACTATGGGATACTATTCAACATTAAAAGAGAATAAAATCCTGTCCTTTTGACAACATGAATTAGACTAGAGAACATTATGCTAAATGAAATGAGCCAGGCACAGAAAGACAAATACTGCATGATCTCATTTATAAGTAGAATCCCCAAAAGTCAAATTAATGCAAGCCCAGAGTACAATGGTGATTATCTGGGGCTGGTATGGGGAACCAGTGGAGTTGCAAAGATGTTGGTCAAGAAGTACAATATTTCAGTTAGACAGGAAGAATAATTTTAAGAGATCTATAGTACAACATGGTGACTATGGTTAACAATGTATTGTATACTTGAATATTGCCAAGAGGGTAGATTTTAAGTGTTCTCACCCCCCAAAAATGATAAATATGTGAGGAAATATGTTAATTAGCTTAATTTAGGTATTTTATAATATTCATATATTTCTTTACATATTTATATATATATATAATTGCTCTTTAGGTTCTGGGGTACACGTGCAGATCATGCAGGATTGTGGCATAGGTACATACATTGCAATGTGGTTTGCTGCCTCCATCTCCCTGTCACCTATATCTATTTCTCCCCATGTTATCCCTTCCCAACCTCCCTACCCCCACTGTCCCTCTCCTAGTTCCCCACAAGAGACCCCAGTGTGTGATGCTCTCCACTCTGTGTCCATGTGTTCTCATTGTTTAACACCTGCCTGTTGAGTGAGAACATGCAGTGTTTGATTTTCTGTTCTTGTGTCAGTTTGCTGAAAATGATGGTTTCCAGATTCATCCATGGTCTCTACAAAGGACATGAACTCATTGTTTTTTATGGCTGCATAGTATTCCATGGTGTATGTGTGCCACATTTTCCTTGTCCAGTCTATCATCAATGGGCATTTGGGCTGGTTCCCAGTCTTAGCTATTGTAAACAGTGCCACAATGAACATACGTGTGCATGTGTCTTTATAATAGAACTATTTACAATCCTTTGGATATATACCCAGTAATGGGATTGCTGGGTCAAATGGAATTTCCATTTCTAGTTCCCTGAGGAATCGCCACACTGTCTTCCACAATGGTTGAGCTAATTTACACTCCCACCAAAAATGTAAAAGTGTTCCTATTTCTGCACATCTTCTCCAGCATCTGTTCTCTCCAGATATTTTAATGATTGCCATTCTAACTGGCATAAGATGGTATCTCAATGTGGTTTTGATTTGCATTTCCCTAATGACCAGTGATGGTGAGCATTTTTTTTTTCATATGTTTGTTGGCCTTATATATGTCTTCTTTTGAAAAGTGTCTGTTTATGTCCTTCACCCACTTTTGAATAGGTTTGTTTTTTTCTTGTAAATCTGTTTTAGTTCTTTGTAGATTGTGGGTATTAGCCCTTTGCCAGATGGGTAGGTTGCAAAAAGTTTTTCCCATACTTTTGGTTGCCAGCTCACTCTAATGATTGTTTCTTTTGCTGTACAAAAGCTCTGGAGTTTAAACAGATCCCATTTGTCTATTTTGGCTTTTGTTGCCAATGCTTTTGGTGTTTTAGTCATGAAGTCCTTGCCTATGCCTATGTCCTGAATGGTTTTACCTAGGTTTTCTTCTAGAGTTTTTATGGTGTTAGGTCTTATGATTAAGTCTTTAGTACATCTGGAGTTAATTTTAGTGTAAGGTGTCAGGAAGGGGTCCAGTTTCTGCTTTCTGCCCATGGCTAGCCAGTTTTCCCAACACCATTTATTAAACTGGGAATCCTGTCCTCATTGCTTGTTTTTGTAGGGTTTGTCAAAGATCGGATGGTTGTAGATGTGTGGTGTTACCTGCAAGGCCTCTGTTCTGTCCCATTCGTTTATATTTCTATTTTGGTACCAGTACCATGCTGTTTTGATTATTGTGGCCTTGTAGTATAGTTTGAAGTCAGGTAGCATGATGCCTCCAGCTTTGTTCTTTTTTGCTTAGAATTGTCTTGGCTGTGTGAGTTCTCTTTTGGTTCCATATGAAGTTTAAGGTGGTTTTTTCCAGTTCTGCGATGAGGCCCATAGGAAGCTTGATGGGGATAGCATTGAATCTATAAACTACTTTGGGCAATATGGCCATTTTCATGATATTGATTCTTGCTAACCATGAGCATGGAATATTTTTCATCTGTTTGTGTTCTCTCTTATTTCCTTGAGCAGTGGTTTGTAGTTCTCCTTGAAGAGGTCCTTCACATCCTTTTTTACTTGTATTCCTAGGTATTTTATTCTCTTTGCAGCAATTGTGAATGACAGTTCATTCTTGATTTGGCTCTCTTTAAGTCTGTTATTGGTGTATTGGAATGCTTGTGATTTCTGCACATTGATTTTGTATCCTGAGACTTTGCTGATGTTGCTTATCAGTTTCAGGAGATTTTGGGCTGGGATGATGAGGTCTTCTAAATATACAATCATGTCGTCTGCTAATAGAGACAATTTGATTTCCTCCTTTCCTAATTGAATACCCTTTATTTCTTCTTCTTGCCTGATTGCTCTGGCTAGAACTTCCAATAAAATGTTGAATAGGAATGGTGAGAGAGGTCATCCTTGTCTAGTGCCAGATTTCAAAGCCAATGCTTCCAGTTTTTGCCCATTCAGTATGATTTTGGCTGTCGTAAATATTCAGTATGATATAGGGTTTGTTGTAAATAGCTTTTATTATTTTGAGATATATTCCATGGATACCTACTTAAATTGAGAGTTTTTAGCATAAAGGGCTATTGAATTTTGTTGAAAGCCTTCTCTGTGTCTACTGAGATAATGATGTGTTTTTTGTCTTTGGTTCTGTTTATGTGGTGGATTACGTTTATAGACTTGTATATGTTGAACCAGCCTTGCATCTCCAGGATGAAGCCTACTTGATCATGATGGATAAGCTTTTTGATATGCTGTTGCAATCGGTTTGCCAGTATTTTATTGAAGATTTTTGCATATATGTTCATCATGGATATTGGCCTGAAGTTTTTTTTTCTTGTGTCTCTGCTGGGTTTTGGTATCAGGATGATGTTGGTCTTATAAAATGATTTGGGAAGGATTCCCTCTTTTTGGATTGTTTGGAATAGTTTCAGAAGGATTGGTACCAGCTCTCTTTGTATGTCTGGTAGAATTCAGCTATGAACTCATCTGGACCTGGGTATTTTTTTTGGTTGGTAGGCTATTAATTGCTGCCTCAACTTCAGCCCTTATTATTGGTCTATTCAGGGTTTCGACTTCTTCCTGGTTTAGGCTTGGGAGGATGTAAGTGTCCAGGCATTTATCCATTTCTTCCAAGTTTACTGGTTTATATGCATAGAGTTGTTTGTAGTATTCTCTGATGGTAGTTTGTGTTTCTGTGGAATCGATGGTGATATCTTCTTTATCATTTTTTATTGCATCTATTTGAGTCTTCTCTCTTTTCTTTTTTATTAATCTGGCTAGCGGTCTATTTTGTTGATCTTCAAAAAACCAGCTCCTGCATTTATTGATTTTTTGAAGGGTTTTTTGTGTCTCTATCTCCTTCAGTTCTGTTCTGATCTTGCATTATCAGGTTCCTTAGGGAAAATGGCAAGACGCAAGTATGCACAAATTTTGGTAACCATGGTGATCTTGAAACCAAGACCCCAGCATACACCAATGGGCAACTGTATTTCATTTTTTGGGTGCCATTGTAAATAATGTATATTTTTTAAAAGTTCCAATTCCAGTTGGTCACTGCTGATACATAGGGAAGCAATTAGTTTTGAGTATTAACATTGCTTCTTGTGACCTTGCTAAATTTGCTTATTAGTTTGCAGGGTTTTTTTGCATATTATTTGGGGTTCTCTACATAAGCAATCTGAGAATAAGGGCAGTTTTATTTCTTTCTTTAAAACCTGTATACTATTTGTCTTCTTTTCTTGTCTTATTGCACTAGCTTGGACTTCCAGTGTTATATAAAGTAGGATAGAGAAGAGAGGATATCATTGTTTTGTTCCCCTTCTTAGGAGGAAAATATCCACCATTAAGTATGATATTAGCTATAAGTTTTTAATCAATTTTCTTTATAAAGATGAGAAAGTTTCTCTTATTCTTAGTTTGCTGAGAGATCTTATCATGAATGGGTGTTGGCCTTCACCAAATTCTTTGTCTCATATATTGATGTGATCATATTATTTTTCTGATTCTGTTCATTGTGGCAGGTTATATCAGTTGATTTTTCAATGTTGAACCAGCCTTGCATATTTACACTTGGTCATGGTGTAATTCCTTTTATGTATTATTAGATTTGGTTTGATAATATTCTGTTGAGGATTTTTGTGTCTATTCATGAGAGATATTCATTTTTGGGTTTCCTTTCTTGTAATGCTTTTAGCTGGTTTTTGTACTGCAATAATGCTGACCACATAGAAGAAGTTGGGAAGTGTTCTATCCACTTAGATGTTCTGAAAGGGATTGTGGAGAACTGGTATCATATATTCCTTGAATGTTTGGTAAAATTCACCAGTGAAACCATCTTGGCTTAGTGTTTTCCTTCTCTTAGGGGGAAAGTTATTGATAATTGTTTCAATTTATTTGGTAGATCGAGGCCTATTCAGATTATCTATTTGATCTGTTTGAGTTGTAATAATCTGTATTTTTGAAAGTATAGTTCCATTTCATCTAAGTTATCAAATTTGTGAACATGAAGTTGATCATAATATTTATTTTTCTTTTACTATCAATGGTATCAGTAGTAATGTCTTTTTTTCATCTCTGATATTGATAAATTTGTATTTTTCCTCTTGTTCTCTGATTAATCTGGCTAGAGGCTTATTAATTATATTGATCCTCACAGAAACACCTTTTAGTTTTCTTGATGTTCTCTACTGATTTTCTGTTTTTGATTTCATTGGTCCTGCTTTTTATTTCTTTTCTTCCATTTGCTTTGGGCTTACATTCTTTCTTCTCTAGTTTTCTAGGCTGGCAGCTTAGATTATTATTTTTAGATCTTTCTTTCATTATATGCATTGAATGTCATAAATTTTTATCTAGACTCTGCTTTCACTGAATGGTTTTTGATGAGTTGTGTATTTATTTTCTTTTAGTTCCAAATATTTTTTTATTTCTCTTTTTACTTATTCTTCAGCCTATGTGTCATTTGGAATTGTGTTGTTTAATTCCCAGATACTTGGGGAATTTTTCAGCTTTCTATTACTGATGTCTAGTTTAATTCTATTAAGGATGTTCTTACATATCTTGTATAATTTTAATTTTTTTCAATTTGTTAAGGTATATTTTATGTATCTTGGTAAAGATGGGATTTTAAAATGGTTTGTTTTAATGTTTATTAATTTTATCTCTCATTAGAAAAATGCACTTATATACCACTTTTATTATTGAAAAACATGTAAAAAGTTTCTTTCTCTGTTTTCTCTATTGACCCTCTGGCCAGTGTCTTCTTTGTAACAATTGTTGTTCCTCAATTGGAGCAATTGGTTAAACTTGAGGTGGTATAAACTAGAAGTGATTAATCTTTTTCATTTTTGCCTTTAAACCCACTTTCATAAATTGCCTTTCTTACCCAAATAAGGAATCTTTGGCATATCCCACGTGTGTTTAATTTAAATTTTTATTGAGATAATATTAGAGTTATGTATAGTTTAAAGAAAAAATACAGAGACAGCCCCTGTATTCCTTACCCATTTTAACCGAATGATAATGTTTGATAAAACTATAGAAAAATATCACAACCAGGATATTGAAATTGATAAAATCCACTAATTCTATTCATATTTCTCCAGTTTTACTTATGTTTATTTGGGTGTCCAAGTGTGCATATGTGTGTGTTTGTGTATTTAGTTCCATGTAATTTTATCACATTTAAAGGTTCACGTCTACACTACCTTAGTCAAGATACTAAATAGTTTTATCACGACAAGAATTTTTTTTGTTATGTCACTCATTTATAAGAATATATAACTCCCTCCCTGTTTCTTACCTCTACCCCTAACCCCTTGAAACCACTAACCTGTTCTTCATTTCTAGAAATTTTGTCATTTCAAAAATATTATATAAGTGGAATAATACAGTATGTAGTCTTTTGGGATTGGCTTTTTTCACTCAGCATAATTCTATAGAAATTTATCCGAATTGATTCTTTTCAATAGTTTGTTCCTTTTTAATGCTGGGTAGTATTCATGTTACCTCTAAACTTGGTAGTCCCAAAAGATGGGATCTTTCCCTTTTCAGTGTCCCAGAGCCAACACATGAAACTGAAAGTGAGATCAAGTAGAGAGCAAGCTTTATTCCATGGCCAAGGGAATGGAGAAACAGGAGTGTGGCTCACAAATCAACTTCTGGACTATTCCGGGGAGACAGGGCTAAAATATAGGCTTTCTCTAATGAAGGGATTGGACATTAAAAGTCAAGCTAGGAATATTCATGTATTTTCTGAAAATGGGAAGTGAACTTCTCTGGAACCAGAGTGTCACCTTCCTTTTTGCCCTTTTATAGCTTCTTTTGGGATCATTGTCATGGCAGTTCTCAACTGTTATGGCAGTGTTGGGAGTATCATTTAGAATGGAAATGATATAATAAGGAAGCCTGGGGTCTTTTTGAAGTTGTTGGTCAGCTATCGAGGTATCTTGGTTTCCAGTCTTAGCTGATCTGGTTATAAATGAAACTTTCCCCCCATTTTTCTTAAAGATAAGTAGAGTAGGGCAGGGGAAAAATTCGGCAATGTCACGTAGGCATTATGCTGAGTAACATTTACAGTTCAATATGCCACAGATTGCCTCATAATTCACCTATGGAAAACATTGAGACCATTTCCAGTTTTTTTTTTTCATTACAATTTAAAGTGTAATAAACATTTATGTACCAGTTTTATGTGAACGCAATTATTATTTCTCTTAGATAAATATCTCAGAGTGGTATGGTAAATGCATATTTAGTTTTTTAAGAAATTGCCATAGTTTCTAGAGTAGCTGTACCATTTTACATTCCTACCAGCAAAGGATAAGTGATTTTGCTTCTCCTTATCCTTGTTGGCATTTAGTGCTGTCACTATTTTTAACTTTAGCTATCAGATAAGTATGCAGTGAAAACTCATTGTGGTTTTAATTTACATTTTGTTCTGATGTCTAATAATGTCGAATGTCTTTCATATGTTATTTTCCATCTATATATCTTCTTCCTTGATATATCTAGGTATTTTGCTGATTTTCTAATTCGATCGTTTGGTTTGTTACTGCTAAGTTTTGAGAGTTTATATGTTCTAGATACTAGTCCTTTGTTGGATATGCGGCTTGCAAATATTTTCTCCCAGTCTGTAGCTTTTCTTTTCAGCCTCTTCATGTGGGCTTTCTCAGAGGAAACTTTTTTAAATTTTGATGAGGTCCAATTTATAAATAATATAATGGATGACTTTGTCTTCCTCCTCCTTCTCCTCCTCCTCCTCTTCTTTCTCCTCCTCTTCCTCCTACTCCTCCTCCTTCTTCCTTCTTTCTTCTTTCATAGAATATCACTCTGTTACTCATACTGTAGTGTAGTAGTATGAACATAGCTCACTGCAGACTCAAACTCCTGGGCTCAAGTCATCCTTCCACCTCAGCCTTCCAAGGTGCATGGACTGCAGGTGCATTCTACCAGCTAATTTTTTTAAAGCTTTTTTTTAAATGTTTTTGTAGAGACAAAATCTCACGATGTTTCCCAGGCTGTTCTCAAACTCCTGGCCTCAAGCAGTCCTCTCAAAGTACTGGGATTATAGGTGTGTGCCACTGCACCCAGCTTTTTTTTTTTGGGGGGATTGTGATTTGTTGTTACATCTAAGAATCCTTTCCTAGCCCTAGAAGGTTTTGTATTCCCCATGTCCTCCTAAAAAGATTTTAGGTTTTTTAAGTCAGGGATCCATTTTGAGCTTATTTTTTTATAAGATGTGAGGGTTAGGTTGAAGTTTGATTTTTAACTCCAACACCATTGATTGAGAAAGTATTATCTTTCCTTTATTGTATTTCTTTTGCATCTTTGTCAAAAATCAGCTAAGCATATTTGTGTAGTCTATTTCTGAAATCTCTGTTATATTTCATTGATCAGTGAGTCTGTCTGGATTCCAGACAGTCTGCTGATGCCACACTGTCTGGATTACTGTAGCTTATAATAAGCCTTAATATCAGGTAGAGAAATTTATCCAACTTTATTCTTCTTTTTCAAGATTGTTTTAGCTGTTCTATGACATGTGCCTTGCCATATATAGTTTAGAATAAAATTGTATAAATCTACATAGACATAGATAAAAGTGTCTATTGTGTAAAACATCTGCTGAGATTTTGTTAGGAATTATACTAAACTTATAGGTCAATATGGGGAAAATTGACATCTTTACTATGTTGAGTGTTCCAGTCCATGAACACAGTATGTCTCTTCATTTATTTAGATTATTGATTTACTTAATTAGAATTTTGTATTAAATATATTTTAACTTACAGATTCTGCACGTTTTGTTAAGTATATATCTAAAAATTTAATTTTCATTAGAGCATTTGTAAATCTTACTGTTTTTGTTTTTTTCCACATTTTCACTGTTAGTATATTGAAATACAAATAATTTCTGTATAATCTTGTCTCTTGCAACTTGCTAAACCCAACTAGTTCTAAGAGATTTTCTGTAGATTTCTTGAAATTTTCTGCACAATCATCTCATGTGCAAATAGGGATGGTTTATTTCTTCCTTTCTTATTCCTTTGACCTTACCTTATTTTTTTTTTCTTATTGCTCAAAACTTTTTGTATAACATCTAGGCATTTTTGGAAGTCTGTTTTCAGGTATTAAGAAGTCTATGCTAATTTCAATCAAAACTTTATCCTCTTAATCCGAGGTTTTTTTTTTTTTTTTTTTTTTTCTCTTTATCCAGCCTGTACCAGACCTCCCCAGACCAGCGGTGGGGAAGGGATGTGCTCTTTCATTTCCTTGCTTCCCTCTCTCCTCTATCTTGTTCTTGGCAGCATACATCTTTTAATTCCTTCCCTCTCTGTAGACTGCTCTATAACAGCTGCTCCCTAGTAGACTTCCTCTTGTGTCTCCATGGTTCAGTAGGTTGAAGCAAGTTCTTTTAATAACATTCTTGCCTGCCTAACTTCAACCACATCTACTTGACCCTTGGAAAGATGTTACGCATTCTTTCGCTTCCAAATGTTAGGCATTCAATGCTCTCCTGTTGCTATCTTCTCTTACTATTTTGTTCCCGGGGAAAGCTCCAGCTAACTTCTCATTCAGGCTTTTCCAGAAGAATCAGGCTCAGATCTTTGACTTTCTTTCTTTGACTTCAGAAAATACATGTAAGGCTTATGCAAAAACACATGGGCTCCATTAAGCAGCAGCATGGGGCAAGTTCTACTTTCTACTGCCAAGTGAGCAACTAATGAGGGAGCTGGCTGGTAGTTTCCTCTATTTAAACAATCCCAATTTCTGTGAAAGTTTCTCTTGGGGACATTTCACCTGGCCAGAGATGGAGAGCAAAGAAAAGGACAGAACAGGGAAAACATCCACATTATCTACAGCTCATCTGCAAATTCCTGTCAAATACATGTTTCTCTTCTTCCAGATGAAGACGGTGGCTTCATTTATATAGGCAGGAGTTGGATATGCCAATTTTGATTATTCTAAGCAAGTCCTTAGGTTATGTGCCTAGCACTTTGCATTACAATATATAGGACATTCATCATCTATTGTGTTAAGCTTCATGGCCTCATTTGAAATTTGAAAATATGAGGCAATTTCTATTTATCATCCTGTTGCACTGGGATTGATGTTATAAGCTAAAGGTACACTGTGGGGAATGGGTGCCTTATGCTTCTGGGGAAAAGGCTCTGGAAGGCTTTCTGAGGAAGTGATACTTGCGTTGAGATCTTCAGGATGAAGAAATATTAACTTGGCAAGGAGGGCAAAAGAACACTCTATAAAGTAGGAATGTGTGTCCAGAAACATGACACTTTCAAAAAATGGAAACAAAGCCAGAGTAAGCAGAGTTCAAAAAGTGTGAGTATATCAAGAACTGTGAAGGGTGTGAGATTTTATCCTATTTTCACACAAACATTAGCCTGTTACCATTTTATAGAGGCTGGCAGACAGCATGAGACTCCAGGGTCAGAGAAAAGGGACTCTGTTACTCACGGCACAGCAAGTAGCAGGAGCTGCATGTTGGTATCAGCCACCCCCTCCATGCCCACCCAAATTCCCACAGAGGTAACACAGAGGGGTGCCAGTGGAGCTGCACACGCAGTGAGTTGGTGTCACCATTGAGGAGTCCTGAGCTTTGTGAACCTGAATCCTTTAAAATGGGTAGTAGTCTGCCTGACCTTTAATCCGGAGGGAAACATCATCTTTGTTTCACTGGACCATAATCAAACCTGCCTTCCGCTCTCTGTCTCCAACTTCCAGGACAACTCCCTGTACGCTTGAAAAGGTAATCTGGAACAAAATGGCATTTGTTGCATCTTTTTCTAAGAAGTGAGGCAATGGATAATTGTCTCCCTACAGGATGCAGCAAGATGAAACTGGAGAGTCAGAAGTGGGCAAGACCGCCAGGCAGGTCTTGTAGGCCACAGTAGGAATTTCCCCCTTTTGTTCTACGCACAATAGAGCACTGGTAAAGCTTTAAGCTGTGGTTGCATGACAAGCATTGGGTGTATGGTCAGTCCTACACTAAAACACACTCAGCTGCTCTGAATCTTGGTGTGCGCTCTCTTCTGTGGCTCTGCATGTGAGATTCCCTTTGCCTAAGACTTCCTTTCCCCTGCTTTCTTTCCTAAATGCCAGATGATCTCCTGCTTTCCTTGAAGACACAGTTCAAGCCTCCCTCTTTGCTGCTTTGCTTATCCATTTCCCTGGTTTCTCCCACCCTCTGTGTCAGATTAGGTGACCTAGTTTTTAGTCTTCTTATCAAATCCTGCTGTTTACTTATTACTTTTATGCAGCTCTGTGAACAAAGATCCCCCCAGTTCAGACCCTGAGATATTGGCTGTGTTCCTCACCTGGTAGGTGAGAGAGAATCGCAACCTCTAGGCTCATTTTCATCTGGTTTGTGTGAGCAGGGTGCCTACCTTAATTGTCACACAAAGTGCCCTTTTGGAAGCTTTCTGGTAACTTTTTCCACTGAAAATGATAATTTTTAGGTGGGAGGGAGGGAAGGGTAGAGAATAAAAGAGAGGGTAATTCAAGGGTTAAATTCATACATTCTGGCTTTTTATTTTATTTGTGTTTTAATAGATTTAGGAGTACAAGTGGTTTTGGGGTACATGGATGAATTGCACAGTGGTAAAGTCTGAGTTTTAGTGTACCTATCACCCAAATAGTATACATTGTACCCAATAGGTAATTTTTCATCCCTCACCCTCTTTCCACCCCTCCCACTTCTGAGTCTCCAATATCCATCATACCACTCTGTACGCTTCTGTGTACCTACAACTGTGCATAAGCATTCCCTTTCCACTGCATTCATGCAAATATCTATTGTTTTTGACTTTTTAATAATGGCCATTCTGTCTGGGGTAAGATGGCATCTCATTGTGGTTTTAATTTACATTTCCCTGGTGATTAGTTATATTGAGCATTTTTAATATGTTTGTTAGCCATTTGTATATTTACCTATATTTACCTTAAAAAATGTTCATGATATTTTCCCCTTGTTTATAGGATTATTTGTTTTTTCTTTATGATTTGTTTGAGCTCCTTGTAGATTTTGGGTATTAGTCTTCAGTCAGATGTATAGTTTGTGAATATTTTCTCAAATTCTGTAGGTAGCCTATTTACTCTGTTGATTATTTTGTTGTGCAGAAGCTTTTCAGTTTAATTAAGTCCCTTTTATTTATTTATTTATTTGCATTTGCTTTTGGGGTTTTAGTCATAAAATGTTTGCCTAGACCACAATTTAAAACAGTTTTTCTAGGTTTTCTTCTCACATTTTTATAGTTTTAGGTCTAATGTTTTTAACATCTTAATTTTTGTGTAGGGTGAGAGATAAGGGTCTGGTTTCATTCTTTTGCATATGACCATCCAATTTTCTCAGTACCATTTATTGAACAGGGTGTCCTTTTCCCATGTATGGTTATGTTTGCTTTGTTGAAGATCAGCTGGTCATAGATAAGTAGTTCTATCTCTGGGTTCCCTATTCCATTGTATTGTCCTATGTATCTATTTTTATACCAGTGCCATGCTGTTTTGGTTACTATAGCCTTGTGCGATAATTTGCAATCTGGTAATGTGATGCCTCCAGATTTGTTCTTTTTGCTTAGGATTGCTTTTGTTATTAGGGCTCTTTTCTGGTTCCATATCAAATTTAAGATTGCTTTTTTCTAATTCTGTGAAAAATGACATTGGCATTTTGATAAGAATTGCACTGAATCTGTAGATTGCTTTGGGCAGTATGATTGCTTTCATAATATTGATCCTTCTAATCCATGAGAATGGAATGTTTTTCCATTTGATTATGTTATCTACAATTTTTTTTCATCAGCGTTTTGTAGTTCTCCTTGTAGAGATCTTTCATCTCCTTGGTTAAGTTTATTCCTATTTTACTTCATTTTATTATATTTTTACAGCTATTACAAATGAGATAGAGTTCTTGATTTGATTCTCAACTTGGTTGTTATTGGTGTGTAATGGTGCCCCTAATTGTGTACATTAGGTTTGCAACCTGGGACTTTACTGAATTTATTTATTAAATCTACATGTCTTCTGGAGGAGACTTTAGGGTGTTCTAGATAGGAGATCATATTATCAGCAGAGATAGCTTAGCTTCCTCTTTTCCAATTTGGATGTCCTTAATTTCTTTCTTTTGCCTGATTGCTCCAGCTAGGAATTTCAGGACTATGTTGAATAGAAAATAGGCATTTTTGTCTCATTCAAGTTATGAGAGAAAATGCTTTCAACTTTTCCGCAATCAGTATGATGTTGACTGTGAGTTAGTAATAATATGAGTGATACTGTTCCAGTCATCATGTTGATTGTTACCTAGTTGCTTTGTATTCTCCATTGCATTATTGTTTTATAAGCCCTGGGAGTTTTTCACTTTTGAGTGCTTTTATATTGGTACATATTGACCTTTCATTTTAATGTTTAGATCTCCTTTGAGGATTTCTTGTAGGATTGATTGGTCTAGTGGTGACAAATATCCTCAGCTTTTGCTTGTCTTGGAAAGATGTTATATCTCCTTCATTTATGAAACATAGTTTTGCAGAATACAAAATTCTTGCCTGACAGTTATTCTGTTTAAGAAAACTAAAGATTGGACCCCAATTTCTTCTGGCTTAAAAAGTTTCTGATGAGGAGTCTGCTGTTAGTCTGATAGGTTTTGCTTTATAAGTTATTTTATGTTTTTGTCTTACTGCTCTTAGAATTCTTTTCTTCACATTGACTGTACAGCCTAATTACTATATGCCTTGGTAATATTCTTTTTGCAATGAATCTTCCAGTAGTTCTTCAAAGTTCTTGTATCTAGACGTCTGAATCTCTGGCAAGACCTCAATTATTCCCTCAAATATGTTTTCCAATTCTTTTTGCTTTTTCTTCTTCTCCCTCAGGAATGCCTATGATTAAATTATTAGGTTTCTTATTATATGCCTATGATTAATTTATTCAGGTTGTTATATGCTTATAATTAAATTATTGACATGTTGCATAAGCTCATATTTATTGGACACTTGGTTCATTTCTTTTAATTCTTCTTCTTTATTTTTATCTGATTGGGTATTTTAAAACCTTTGTCTTCAGGCTCTGAAATATTTTAATTTCCAGAAATCCTGTTTTATTTTTCTTACTATCTCTAGAAAATTTTTCATTTATATCCTGAATTTTAAAAATTTATTTATGTTGGTTTTCAATTATCTCTTGGATCTCATTCAGCAACTTTGTAATAAATATTTTGATTTCTTGTTATTTTAAGGATTTCATTTTGGTTTGGATCCATTGCTGGAGAGTTAGTGTGATCCATTGGGAGTGCTGTAAAACTCTGGTTTTTTCATATTGCCAGAATTATTTTTCTGCCACCTTCTCATCCCAATAGAGTATTTCTTAATATTTTTGAATTTATTTTTGATGGGAGTGGGTTTTTCGCCTTTTTGAGGATGTGATTGCCTAACTTCAGCCCTGAATGCTTGCACAAATCCAAACCATATCATTCCGCCCCTGCCGCCTCCCAAATCTCATATCCCTCTCACACTGCAAAATACAATCATCCCTTCTCAACAGTCCTCCAAGTCTTAACTCATTTCATTTCAGCATTAACTCAAAAGTCCTCAGTTCAGTCTCATGTGAGACGAGATAAGTGTCTTCCACTGATGAGCCTGTAAAATAAGAAAAAAACAACAACAAAAAAACAAGGCAATTACTCTCAAGATGCAATTGGGGTACAGGCATTGGGTAATACTCCCATTCCAAAAGGGAGAAATTGGCCAAAATAAAGCGACTATAGGCTCCATTCAAGTCCAAAATTCACCAGGGCAGTTATCAAATCTTAAAGCTCCAAAATAATCTCCTTTGACTCCATGTCTCACATCCAGGTCACACTGATGCAAGGGGTGGGCTCCCAAGGCCTTAGGCAGCTCTGCCCCATGGTCTTGCAGAACTCAGACCCCACGGCTGTTTCCCAAGGGCTGGTGTTGAGTGCCTGTAGCTTTTCCAGGTGCACAATGCAAACTGTCAGTGTACCTACCATTCTGGGATCTAAAGGATGGTGGCCCTCTTCTCACAGCTTAACTAACCAGTGCCCCAGTGGGGACTCTGTGCAGCAGCTCCAACCCCACATTTCCCCTCTGCACTGCCCTAGTAGAGGTTCTCCATGAGAATTCTATCCCTGCAGCAGACTTCTGCCTGGACATCTGGGCTTTTCCATACAATTTCTAAAATCTAGGCTGAGGATTCCAAGCCTCAACTCTTGCACTCTGCACACTCACAAACTTAACACGATGTGGAAGTCACCAAGGCTGGAGGCTTGCACCCTCTGAAGCAGAAGCTCCAGTACCTGAGCCCCTTTGAGCCATGGATAGAGCTGGAGCAGCTGGGATACAGGGAGCAGTGTCCCAAGGCTGCAAAGGGTAGCAGGGCCCTGGGCCTGGCCCATAAGATTATTCTTCTTTCCTAGGCCTCTAGGCTTTTGATGGGAGGGTCTGCCACAGAGGTCTCTGAAATGCCTTCAGAGCCTTTATCCCATTGTCTTGGCTATTTGTACTTCTTTTCCCTTTAGGTAGGCAAATTTTTGCAACCTGCTTCAATTACTTCCCCTGAAAATGGGTTTTTCTTTTCTACCATATGATCAGGCTGCAAATTTTTAAAGTTTTATGCTCTGCTTCCCTTTTAAATTTAAGTTCCATTTTCTGGTCATTTATTTGTTCATAGATATGAGCATAGGATTTTAAGTGCAACCAGCCTATATCTTGAACACTTTACTGCTTAGAAATTTCTCCTACAAGATATGCTAAGTCATCTTTCTCAAGTTCAAAGTTTCACAGATCCCTAGAGCAGGGGCACTATACCACCAGGTTCTTTGTGAATGCATAACAAAAGTTACCTTGCTCCAGTTCCCAATAAGTTCCTTATCTCCATCTGAGACCTCATCAGCCTAGTCTTCTCTGTCCACATCACTACTAGCATTTTGGTCAAAACCATTCAGCAAATCTCTGGGATGTTCCAAACTTTCCCTCATCTTCTTGTCTTCTGAGCCCTCCAAAGCGTTCCAACCTCTGCCTCTTACCGAGTTCCAAAGCTGGTTTCACATTTTTAGGTATCTTTATAGCAATAACCCGCGGCTATGTAAAAATTTTCTGTAGCCCATTTTTGCACTGCTATAAATACCTAAGACTGGGAGTTTCAGTTGACTCAGAGTTCCACAGGCTGTACAGGAGCCATTGCTGGGGAAGCTTCAGGAAACCTATAATCATGGTGGAAGGCAGAGGGGAAGCAGGTACACGTTATATGACTGGATCAGGAGGAAGAGAAAGAAAGGGGTGGTGCTATATACTTTTAAACAATGAGATCTGATGAGAACTCACTCACTCTCACGAGAACATCAAGGGGGAAATCCTTCCTCATGGTCCAATTGCCAACCCCCAGGCCACTCCTCCAACATTGGGGATTACATTGCGACATGAAATTTGGATGAGAACACAAATCCAGATCATGTCAGGCTAAAATGGCAGAGGTCTCATGAAGCTTTCCTTGTTCCCCAGTGGTTTCCCCTTTTTTTCCTCCAGCATTTTTTCCCCAGTAGGTTAAGTAGTTCAGCTTTAATGCTAGTAGGAGGTGTTCATGGGTAAGAACTGGCTACAGCTATAGCAGGTGGGTATATGCAATATTCCAATGGTGGGAAAATGTCCTAGCCCTGATGAAACTGGCTGAGGGAGCTCCTGGTGAAATGTACTGAGATCTTTGGGGGGGGGAAAGGAGGGGAGATGCCTCAGCTTTCCTGCCAGGCTGGCAGGAAAGTGATCCAACTCCCTGTTACACCCTTGTCCCGGTGTTCTGGATATTCAGAGCAGATGGCCATTTTTTTTTTCTTTTTCTTTTTCTTTCTTTTTTTCTTTTTTTTTTGAGACAGAGTCTCACTCTGTTGCCCCAACTGGAGTAATACAGTGGCCTGATCTCGGCTCACTGCAGCCTCCACCTCCCAGGCTCAAGCGATTCTCCTGCCTCAGCCTCCCAGGTAGCTGGAACTATAGGCATGTGCCACCACCCTTAGCAGATGGCCATTTCTTTTTATCTGTAGGAATGCTGCCATTCCATCTAGAGAAGGAACAGGCTCCAACTGTCATGCAAGACTGAATCTACAGGGCGTACCTCCCATGGAGATGCAGTCACCCCAAAATATGTGCAGATTACTCAACCAAAGTTAAACAAAACCCCAAACAACTATAATTCCATTTCTTTACATAGACTTTATCAGAAATAGCCAATATTTTATACTCTATGCCTATATCAGACATATTTCATTTAACCTTATTCCTTCATTTTCTTCTACATTTATATTCTTTAAATGGATACCCTATTATTTAGTTGGCTAAAAATAAATACAGAATTTACTATTTGCATATGGGTAGTGTCTGCATTTGTAACGCTATACTCGTTTTCATCAAGACCTTGAAATGAAGAAGGAAAATTTAGGGCATTGAAATAAATAAATACTCATTCCTGTCAGCATCTTCGAGGCATATTCCTTCAATAGGGCAAACAATTTTCCATCCAGGTGACTATATTCACCTTTAAGCCAATTCAAAACAATTTAAGAAATAAAATTTTATCTGATTTTGTTACAAGCTTCACCAAAGGCATTGCAATTACAAAACATCTACTTCATTTCCTTCAGCCATTGATTTTCTAATTTGTTGGCAAAAATCTATGACTTCAGTCTAAAGCGATATTTTCTTTATAAGGCCATCTGATCTTTTGCTTATGATCCCATTGTGTTTTAGCTGTTTAAAGATTTTTCATCTTATTATATTTGTTTCATTATATTGCTAAGTTACAATTTCTGAATTATAATAGCTGGCTCAGCCGTTCCTACCTGCTCTGTGGAATGATGATACCACATCTGTTTTCTTCTAATCATATGGCGTGTCTTGAGTGCTTTGTTTAAAGACAATTATAAGCAATTCAATAGATGTTTGCTAATTTTCTTATTATGTCACAATGCATATCATCCAGACCAAATGTTTATGTTCACATTGACTTGAAGCACTCCCCACCTGCACTTTGCCAATACTTATTTGTATTGTCTCCATTATTCTTATTGTGCAAGTTTATTTTTCTAATTTGATTTGGTAAACAGGAGTTGAAAAAATGACTACAATCATTTAGTTAGGTTTAGAGTCATAATAATATAGTACTCTGTCTTTTCATTAGCAGACTTGTCTTCTTTAGAGTTTATGTATCTCTTGGTATATTTGTTTAATCCTTTTTTTTTTCTTTCCACTTCCTTTTCTTTGCATAAGAGTAGCAATAGTTTTATAATTCTGGATTTTTACTCACATGATCAATTCTGGCCACACTCTGTAACAGAGCAGGTATTTTTCCCCTTTTCTTTGCTGTCCCTCTCTGTGGGACCATAAAGCAAATTGTAGACATTAATTTTTATGACTTGGAGACCAAAGTTAAAGAAAACTGTCAACAAGATTTACACAAATGACTACCATCATTTGCCTTGATAAGAACTTAAGCTTTTAAATGCTGGCACTTTTAAATCCTATCTGCAAGTATGAAAAATCTGCACTTTGGCAGAAGTTGGGCACGGTAGAAAATTGTGACGGCATTTAATATGTTAGGTAAAGGAAGTGCGAGTGAAAGGAAGGAAATAAATGCATGTGTAGATATCATCACTGACACAGTAAGACCCTGTGATCTAAAATTTATAAAGTACACTATATGATGAGTTCCTTGGGAACTCATTTATCACAAAAACAGTAATTTAGACAGTCTTAGTGTATAGACTCTTCCTTTGAAAAAAAAGAAAAACCTCACCATTTTCACATGTGATCTTATGATTTTCAAAATGAAATTGATAAAGGTAGTTAATTATCCAAGATGACCACAATCACCACTGTACATATAAGGAAATCAAGACCAGCAGGGTAAGATTGGCCAAGGTCTTTCATCTAGGTGGAGGCAAAACTGAGACTGTGACCTGGGTCTTCTCCTCACTCTATTGCATTTTGTTTATGTGAATATAGCAGTCTGGTTAGTGAGCTTCCAGCCATTCAGTTTGGCTGCAATTCAGGATACAGAGGTAGGCTCAAGGACCTTAAACACCTGGATGAACTAAGTATTTAATCGGGGGTCCATTGGGAACCATTCAACCTATTGAATGGGAATATCATCTAGTCTGAAATGGGTTTCCAAACCATTCTTGATTCATGTTCCCATCTTCCAAACAAGCAGGGTTGGGGTTCCTGTATCAGAGTTTAGTCTGAAAAGCCACTAGTATGTGTACACCCCCCTCCCCCACAGACCCACAGACACACACACATACGTACTTGTTGCAGGGATTTGGCTATATGCAACAGTGGGAGCTGGTTAGGTAGTTACTGTGAAATTGCTGTCTTTGTACCTGCTACTGAAACTTAAAGTGCACAGCACAGGTAATCCTGAAGAAAACATGTATGTAAAGCAGAGGAGAGCAAGATCAAGCTATAACCCACAAACCTGACCTGGAGCCCGTAAGGATAAACTGAAACCCATATGTGCTTTTATTGTCCCCATCTGGGTGGTGGAGCAAGGTACAGTTCAGAAGCCGAGGCCCTTCATCTTGAAGTTAAACCCAGACAAAATTATTTTGGTGCAGGAATCAAAAAAGCTTGTATTAAAGATTGAATCCATTTCTGTTGTTTCATTGCTGAAAGCATTCAAGTCCCACCACTCCTCCTTCCCCTTCTGCTCCGCAGGCTGATAAGAAAGCCTGAATGTCCCCTTCTCTGGCACTGGCAGGAAGTCCAAGCTACGTCAGCCCTAGCCCTATCCTCTAACCACCCAAGCCAGTCTCTCTCTCTCTTTATTTTTTTGCTTTCTCTCATGTTTTTACGGATTCTGCTTGAGAACCTGTCTTGCTCTCCCCAGAAAACCTCATTATGTGGGTAAGACGTTTTCATTACCTCTTGATGCATGTATGGTGTCTTTGGTCTCAACATTGGAACCAAATTTTAGGTTTGTGTGGGCCCATCCTACCTCTGTGTGTGACTACTATAGAGTTGGTAGATCCAAAGAAATTGGAGCAGTTGTCACCCTGATCACCGTCTCATGCCAACAAGATAAGTCACAGATTACCAACAGTGTATGTGAGCTACGAAGGACTGATGCTTCACTGCTACCCTCCAAGTCTCTCCTAAGAATCTCCCATGCAGCCTACTCTAGCTAGAAACACATAAGAAAGGAATTTTGAGAAACGTAGATCAGCCAGGACAAGTTAACATATTACAAAGCCACTATAGTTCATCTTTGATTTCATCATTTTTCTTGATATATATAATTAAGTGATAATTGCCATAACTCAATACATAATTTATGGTCATCAGCATCTCCTCTTTTCCATTAAATAAGATATTATTAAAGCACTTAGTAGAGTTCCAATGCAAAAAGTCCATGGGGCCAGGTACCTGGCTTTCATTTTCAATGCATTTTTTTATTGGATATGTAAATATATTTCTTACATTTTCATTCGTCCTTTATTTATTTGTTTGTTTCGATATGGAGGCTCACTCTGTCACCGAGGCTGGAGTGCAGTGGCAAAATCTCAGCTCACTGCAACCCCCACTTTCCAGGTTCAAGCAATTCTCCTGCCTCAGCCTCCCCAATAGCTGAGATTACAAGCATGTGCCATTATGCCTAGCTAATTTTTATATTTTTAGTAGAGATAGGGTTTTGCCATGTTGGCCAGGATGGTCTCAAATTCCTGACCTCAAGTGGTCTGCCTGCCTCAGCCTCCCAATGTACTGGGAGTACAAGTGTGAGCCACCATACCTGGCCCGTCCCTTTTTAGCTTGGCACTTGGTTCTCCTTTTGCCTTCTTCTCTGGCTTTCTGGTATAAGACTTGGTGTGTTTGGGGTTTTATTTTGAAGAATCCAGGTCTATTCATTTTCTCAAGTATGTTCAAGAACAAACTAAAATCTCAGAAAAGGGAAACGAATGGCTGGTATGGTGGCTCATGCCTGTAATCCCAGTACTTTGGAAGGCTGAGGCTGGTGGATCGCAAACGAGGTCAGGCATTTGAGACTAGCCTGGCCAGCATGGTGAAACCCCATCTCTACCAAAGATATGAAAAATTAGCCAGGCGTGGTGGCACATGCACCTATAATCCCAGCTACTCAGGAGGCTGAGGCAGGAGAATCACTTGAACCCAGTACGTGGAGGTTGCAGTGAGCCAACATCAAGCCATTGCACTCCACCCTGGGCCACAGGGCGAGACTCTATCTCAAAAAAAAAAGGGGGTGGGGGTGGTGAGGAAACTAATGTGTAGAGGGTTTAACAAAATATTGTCCGGAAAATAATCTCTTTGTTTTGCTGTTTTACAACAGGAAGCATGTTGAACAATATAGGGAAATATATTTGTTAGGATCTCTCTGTGGTGCTGGTTGATTCCTAGGAAAACACCCTGAGATCAGCACAGAGGACTTTTGTTAGGGAGTGCTCTTGGGATAAAACTGTGGAAGCGAGGAAAAGAAGCAGAAGAGTGCAGAGAAAGAAGTCGGGCTGAGATGCAGTCCAGTGGAAACTTCAGCCATTTCTATGGGGAGTTCTGAAGACGGCAGGACACTCAGTTCCCAGTTAGGATGAAGGGGCTGGTCCTTTACAAGCCTGTGTTAATCAGTCATTAGAAGTGGGCTGTTCTGGGATTGGGACAAGGTAAGTGATCTTGGATGAGTGGCTCTCTTCAAGGTAAGGCAGTCTCTGGATGGTGCTGACAGATGAGACTAAGACCTTCATTTCCGATGAGAAATCTTGATGGTGTGTCACTGTGCCCCACATATTCTGAATAAAAAGGTGCTTATAGAGGGCCAATTTTCTAGGAATGGCATTTTGCTATCCTATTATGGAATATTCTCTATTAACTCAGTATTCAATACCTATGCTATTAGTGGTTAAGGGGATAAAATCATAATAAAATGTATCCTTAATATTTTTTATGTCCTCACGGTCAATTACACACCTTTCCTATGTCTTTATATCAGAGTCTTACAGCCATGTCACTATGTTACCTCAGAAATGTTGAAAAACTTCTGTAGAGTTTGCTCGGGGGGGATAACCATTTTCTGCCCTCTCCTAGCCCTACTTCTGATCCTGTCAGGTTCACAAGAGCTAAGTGGATCTCTGGAGGCTAAAACAGACAAGATAAAAATAACTGAAATCATCTTCCCTCTGCCCATCCACCTTGAACTTGCTCTTCTCTTCTCTGTTCTGTGCCCTGCAAAGCTGATCCTTGAGGGTGACATTTCTTCACCTCCCCTTCTGGCTGGCTTCTTGTTGGGTTAAGCCAAAAGGAGGCAAGAAGAAAGAAATGTGCTTGTGGAAGGAGGAAAAGGTTGGTGAATTTCTTCCCTGCTGTCTCCAAGTGTCAGTGACACTTCTTCCAGGGTTTCGGTGTCCTGTGGCAACAACCCCAGCCAAGAAGTCCCTCTTCTAGGTTCCCAGCTCTCACTGGGCTCCAGTCACACTAGTTCAACTCTTTCGGTGCTGACCTAAGGTGGGAAGCATTAGCACATAGGCCATTACAGGGCATGCCCAGATGGGCAATTTTATTCTTCCATTAAAAAAAATGATTGATAGCTTTGTTACTGTACATAGTTTCCAGGAGATCTGCCCCTAGAAATTCCATTACATTTGGATGTCACTCAGGATCAAAGCAACACCTGTGAGTTTTTATGTTATACCGCATACTCATCTTCCCTTAATTGCTATCTACTGTTTAAGAGTGATAGCAATAAATCCATATGCAGTGTAAAAGGGAGGCTGTGAATCCTGAGGCAACAGTTTATCATCATTAGCAGAGGTGATAAGGCGGGTACCTAGAAAACTTGGAAGGTCTCCTGCAAAATTAGCAAGGATGCCTGCCAAGCTCAGGCACTCTGACTTCTGCACACCTTTCTCTAGGCTGCCTGTGGCCAATTCCCTCCAAGTTTGTGCAAGTCATACCCTCCCTCCCTACAGGCAATTTTTTTTTTGCTACTGTTTGTTTCATCATAACAGCTGTTATTATTTAATGACAGCGTGAATTATTAGGAAGAACATATTTTATAAGTGATGTATATGATTCCTTTCTCTCTTTCCATAACAGAGAAGCCAGTATGGTTTCTAAATTTCTGATTCCTCTTGAACTGGAAGAGCCAGGAGCTCTTAAGGGTTGGGTCCATTCAGGAGGATTAATGGTGGATTCCTTAGTGGAGAAGGGAGAGGATGGTCAGAGTTCTTGGATGGGAAGAGTTTCAGGCAGTGTTAGAGTGACTGCTGAGACTCGGAATAAGGTCAAGGTGGCAGAGGCCAGGCCCTGCTCTGTCCCAGTGAAAAGAAGGACACTTTAAAAGTGATGCCTGGAAGCCTGACTCCTATGAGATACATCCCTGGGCTTGTCCAGGGTAGCTGTGGTTGGAAGGATGGACTTTAATATTAAGCAATCCAAAGATATTCAAACAGGGGTCACAATGTGGACTAATTTTTATAATAGTATTTTATACTTTGTTTTATTTCAATAGTTATTTGGGGGAACAAGTGGTTTTGAGTTACATGGATAAATTGTTTAGTGGTGATGTCTGAAATTTTGGTGCACCCATCACGTGAGCAGTGTACACTGTACTCAATGTGTAGTCTTTTATCCCTCACTCCCCTCCCACCCTTTCCCATCTTTCCCCTGGAGTCCCCAAAGTCCTTTATGTCATTCTTACGCCTTTGCATCTTCATAGCTTAGCTCCCACTTGTAAGTGAAAACATATAATATTTGGTTTTCCATTCCTGAGTTATTTCAGTTAGAATAATGATCTCCAACTCCATCCAGATTGCTGTGAATGACATTTTGTTCCTTTCTATGGCTAAGTGGTTATTTCATGGCATGCATATATATATATATATATATATATATGTACATATACATACACACACACATATATACATATTGCATTTTCTTCATCCAATCATTGGTTGATGGGCATTTATGGCAATTCCATACTTTTGCAATTGTGAATTGTGCTGCTATAAGCATGCGTGTGCAAGTGTCTTTTTGATATAATGACTTCTTTCCCTCCAGGTAGATACCCAGTAGTGGAATCGCTGGATTGAATGGTAGTTCTACTTCAGTTCTTTAAGGAATCTCTATCTTGTTTTCCATAGTGGTTGTACTAGTTGACATTCCTGCCAGCAGTGTAAAAGTGTTCCTTTTTCACCATATCCACTTCAACATCTGTTATTATTATTTTTTTTATTATGGCCATTCTTGCAGAAGGAAGGTGGTATTTCATTGTTTTAATTTTCATTTCCCTTATAATTAGTAATTTTGAGCATTTTTCATATGTTTGTTGGCCATTTGTATATCTTCTTTTGATACCTGTCTATTCCTGTTCTTTTCCCACTTTTAAATGAGATTTTGTGTGTGTGTGTGTGTGTGTGTGTGTGTGTGTGTGTGTGTTTCTGATTTGTTTGAGTTACTTGTAGATTCTGGATATTAGTCCTTTGTTGGATGCATGGTTTGTGAAGATTTCCTCCCACTCTATGGGTTGTCTGTTTACTCAGCTGATTATTTCTTTTGCTGTGCAGAGCTTTTTAATTTAATCAGGTTCCATCTATTTATTTTTTGTTTTTGTTGAATTTACTTTTGGGTTTTTAGTCATGAACTCTTTGCCTAAGTCAATCTCTAGAATAGTTTTTCTGATGTTATCTTCTAGAGTTTCTGTGGTTCCAGGTCTTAGATTTAAGTCTGATCCATCTTGAGTCAATTTTTGTATAAGGTGAGAGATGAGGATCTAGTTTCATTCCTCAACATGTGGCTAGCCAATTATCCCAGCACCATTTGTTAAATAGGGTGTCCTTTTCATGCTTTATGTTTTTGTTTTCTTGAAGATCAGTTGGCTATATGTATTTGGCTTTATCTCTGCATTCTCTATTCTCTTCCATTTGTCTATGTGCCTATTTTTATAACAGTTCCATGCTGTTTTGGTAACTGTGGCTCCTGGATGGGAGGAATCAGTATTGTGAAAATGACCATACTGCCAAAACCAATCTACAGATTCAATACTATTCTCATCAAAATGCCAGCATAATTCTTCACAGAAATAGAAAAAAAATCCTAAAATTTATATATAACCAAAAAAGAGCCCACATAGCCAAAGCAAGACTAAGAAAAAGCCAAACACCATATGTTCTCACCCATAGGTGGGTGTTGAACAACGAGAACACGGGGACTCAGGGAGAGGAGCATGACACACTGGAGACAGTCGGAGGGGGGAGGGGAGGGTGGGGAGGGATAACGTGGGGAGAAATGCCAGATACAGTATGCACCTAAAGTAAAATAAACAAATTTTTTTAAAAAAGGACCTTCTTTGGAGGAGATAGTGGGGCCTAATTGAAAGTAACAAGAAATGCTCATAAAACAGCTCTTTATGCAGAGAGGAGCCAGTTTTTTCCTTGTTGCTAAGGTCCGATTGTTTCCTGGCTGTGTTTTGTGTGTCTGTGTCAGGCCATTCTGTGGGATCCTTTCAGGAACTTGGTGATATTGGCCTGCAGATTAGATTAGTAAAAAAAAAGAAAAACAAAAAGAATTTATCTGGGCATCATATTGACCAACTTCAAACAATGTGGACTAATTTTAAACAGCCATTTACTTACTTATTTTAATGTGAATGGGGAATATATACTCTTAATATATTAAAACTGTGGTTGAATGGCTATTCCTTTCTTTTTCTACAAATTAAATGGATTTGAAGACCATGTCAAGAAGATAATAATATTGTATAGCTAAGGCCTAGATATGTAGAATCCTAAAGTAGAGAAATATCAAGTATCGTAACAGACAAAGTTAGAGAAGGCCACAACCATCAAGATCCGGCCCCTCTTCCAGTATATCTGCCATAAATTTTCAGGATGTTTGTATTAATATAATCCCAGGAAGAAAGTGAATGGAGCCAGACATGGACTGAAATTAAATTTCTCTTCAACCAGAAGAATGGACACTTAAACTAGGTATAATTTGATTTAGAAAAATAAAGGTAGGTGTGCTAAGTATTCTACTTGTTCTATCAATTTGCTCTCTACTCTCTCAGACTTTCTCTGTGCTCCGAAAATTTTCAACAGGCTGCTTTGCCCTCCAACTTTCACTGGGTTTGCTCAGGGCTGGGATTAGGGTAAAAGGAATGAGGACATCAGGGTACTGAGAGGGCTTCTTTGAATTTTATGCCTAGTTCTGCTCTGGTATCCACATTCCCCAGCTTCCTCTCTGCTGGATTGCTGAGGGTTGGTTGCTTTCTTCCACTGAGGCAGTGGTATCTGTCAGCACACTTCTTCATACAGTTCTTCTTCCAGGTCCCCCTAACCACCTTGTCCTTATTATTCCTCTCAGTGTGTGTGTGTGTGTGTGTGTGTGTGTGTGTGTGTGTGTGTGTGT